>NW_025961216.1:0-96329 GCF_023159225.1 Perognathus longimembris pacificus | reverse complement strand
ATATGGTTACTGTACTGGTAACTCCCCAAAAGAATCTGGATAGTGGTGAGGGAACAGAGAAAAAAGCTCATTTAGGACCTGCACTTATGAAGGGGGTAGGCAGCTGTATATCAGAGAGTAAACCTTCTGAGAATAAAAACAGCTGGAGTTTGTTAAGGTAATTACACAGGGGAAAGGATAATGTACTGGGAACTCCTCAGAAGAATCTGATTTGTGGTGACGGGAGAGAGATAAAAGCTCATTTAAGAACGACATGAACATGCTGCGTAGGTATCTGTTTATCAGTAAATATCTCCACTGAGATTAAGAAAAGCAGTAGCTTAATAAATTAAGTACTTCCTGGTATGGTTACTGTAATAGTAACTCCCCAAAAGAACCTGGATTGTGGTGAGGGAACAGAGAAAAAAGCTCATTTAGGACCTGCACTTACGAAGGGGGTAGGCAGCTGTATATCAGGGAGTAAACCTTCTGAGAATAAAAATAGATGGACCTTGTTAAGGTAATTACATAGGGGAAAGGATAAAGTACTGGGAACTCCTCAGAAGAATCTGGTTTGTTGGTGAGGGGAGAGAGATAAAAGCTCATTTAGGAACGACTTGAACATGCTGCATAGGTAGAAGTTTATCAGTAAATATCTCCACTGAGATAAAGAAAAGCAGTAGCTTAATAAATTAAGTACTTCCTGGTATGGTTATTGTACTGGTAACTCCCCAAAAGAATCTGGATTGTGGTGAGGGAACAGAGAAAAAAGCTCATTTAGGAACTGCACTTACGAAGGGGGTAGGCAGCTGTATATTAGCGAGTATCGCTTCTGAGAATAAAAACAGCTGGAGATTGTTAAGGTAATTACACAGGGGAAAGGATCATGTACTGGGAACTCCTCAGAAGAATCTGATTTGTGGTGAGGGGAGAGAGATAAAAGCTCATTTAGGAATGACATGAACATGCTGCGTAGGTAGCTGTTTATCAGTAAATATCTCCACTGAGATTAAGAAAAGCAGTAGCTTAATAAATTGAGTACTTCCTGGTATGGTTACTGTACTGGTAACTCCCCAAAAGAATGTGGATTGTGGTGAGGGAACAGAGAAAAAAGCTCATTTAGGACCTGCACTTACGAAGGGGGTAGGCAGCTGTATATCAGCGAGTATCGCTTCTGAGAATAAAAACAGCTGGAGCTTGTTAAGGTAATTACACAGGGGAAAGGATAATGTACTGGGAACTCCTCAGAAGAATCTGATTTGTGGTGAGGGGAGAGAGATAAAAGCTCATTTAGGAACGACATGAACATGCTGCGTAGGTAGCTGTTTATTAGTAATTATCTCCAAAGAGATTAAGAAAAGCACTAGCTTAATAAATTAAGTTCTTCCTGGTATGGTTACTGTACTGGTAACTCCCCAAAAGAATCTGGATTGTGGTGAAGGAACAGAGAAAAAAGCTCATTTTAGACCTGCACTTACGAAGGGGGTAGGCAGCTGTATATCAGGGAGTAAACCTTCTGAGAATAAAAACAGCTGGAGCTTGTTAAGGTAATTACACAGGGGAAAGGATAATGTACTGGGAACTCCTCAGAAGAATCTGATTTGTGGTGAGGGGAGAGAGAGACAAGCTCATTTAGGAACGACATGAACATGTTGCGTAGGTACCTGTTTATCAGTAAATATCTCCACTGAGATTAAGAAAAGCAGTAGCTAAATAAATTAAGTACTTCCTGGTATGGTTACTGTACTGGTAACTCCCCAAGAGAATCTGGATTGTGGTGAGGGAACAGAGAAAAAAGCTCATTTAGGACCTGCACTTACGAAGGGGGTAGGCAGCTGTATATCAGGGAGTAAACCTTCTGAGAATAAAAAAAGCTGGAGCTTGTTAAGGTAATTACACAGGGGAAAGGATAATGTACTGGGATCTCCTCAGAAGAATCTGATTTGTGGTGAGATGAGAGAGATAAAAGCTCATTTAGGAACGACATGAACATGGTGCGTAGGTAGCTGTTTATCAGTAAATATCTCCACTGAGATTAAGAAAAGCAGTAGCTTAATAAATTAAGCACTTCCTGGTATGGTTACTATACTGATACCTCCCCAAAAAAATGTGGATCGTGGTGAGGGAACAGAGAAAAAAGCTCATTCAGGACCTGCACTTACGAAGGGGGTAGGCAGCTGTATATCAGGGAGTAAACCTTCTAAGAATCAAAACAGCTGGAGCTTCTTAAGGTAATTACACAGGGGAAAGTATAATGTACTGGGAACTCCTCAGAAGAATCTGATTTGTGGTGAGAGGAGAGAGATAAAAGCTCATTTAGGAATGAAATGAACATGCTTCGTAGGTACCAGTTTATCAGTAAATATCTCCACTGAGATTAAGAAAAGCAGTAGCTTAATAAATTAAGTACTTCCTCATATGGTTACTGTACTGGTAACTCCCGAAAAGAATCTGGATAGTGGTGAGGGAACAGAGAAAAAAGCTCATTTAAGACCTGCACTTATGAAGGGGGTAGGCAGCTGTATATCAGAGAGTAAACCTTCTGAGAATAAAAACAGCTGGAGTTTGTTAAGGTAATTACACAGGGGAAAGGATAATGTACTGGGAACTCCTCAGAAGAATCTGATTTGTGGTGACGGGAGAGAGATAAAAGCTCATTTAAGAACGACATGAACATGCTGCGTAGGTATCTGTTTATCAGTAAATATCTCCACTGAGATTAAGAAAAGCAGTAGCTTAATAAATTAAGTACTTCCTGGTATGGTTACTGTAATAGTAACTCCCCAAAAGA
This sequence comes from Perognathus longimembris pacificus, assembly GCF_023159225.1. Lineage (NCBI taxonomy): Eukaryota > Metazoa > Chordata > Mammalia > Rodentia > Heteromyidae > Perognathus > Perognathus longimembris. The sequence continues at coordinate 93,559 of NW_025961216.1, read as the reverse complement.
ACCTGGATTGTGGTGAGGGAACAGAGAAAAAAGCTCATTTAGGACCTGCACTTACGAAGGGGGTAGGCAGCTGTATATCAGGGAGTAAACCTTCTGAGAATAAAAATAGATGGACCTTGTTAAGGTAATTACATAGGGGAAAGGATAAAGTACTGGGAACTCCTCAGAAGAATCTGGTTTGTTAGTGAGGGGAGAGAGATAAAAACTCATTTAGGTACGACATGAACATGCTGTGTAGGTAGCTGTTTATCAGTAAATATCTCCACTGAGATTATGAAAAGCAGTAGATTAATAAATTAAGTACTCTCCTGGTATGGTTACTGTACTGGTAACTCCCCAAAAGAATCTGGATTTTGGTGAGGTAACAGAGAAAAAAGCTAATTTAGGACCTGCACTTACGAAGGGGGTAGGCAGCTGTATATCAGGGAGTAAACCTTCTGAGAATAAAAACAGCTGGAGCTTGTTAAGGTAATTACACAGTGGAAAGGATAATGTACTGGGAACTCCTCAGAAGAATCTGATTTGTGGTTAGGGGAGAGAGATAAAAGCTCGTTTAGGAACGACATGAACATGCTGCGTAGGTAGCGGTTATCAGTAAATATCTCCACTGAGATTAAGAAAAGCAGTAGCTTAATAAATTAAGTGCTTCCTGGTATGGTTCTGTACTGGTAACTCCCCCAAAGAATCTGGATTGTGGTGAGGGAACAGAGAAAAAAGCTCATTTAGAACCTGCACTTCCAAAAAGGGTAGGCAGCTGTATATCAGGAAGTAAACCTTTTGAGAATAAAAACAGCTGGAGCTTGTTAAGGTAATTACACAGGGGAAAGGATAATGTACTGGGAACTCCTCAGAAGAATCTGATTTGTGGTGAGGGGAGAGAGATAAAAGCTCATTTAGGAACGACTTGAACATGCTGCATAGGTAGAAGTTTATCAGTAAATATCTCCACTGAGATAAAGAAAAGCAGTAGCTTAATAAATTAAGTACTTCCTGGTATGGTTACTGTACTGGTAACTCCCCAAAAGAATCTGGATTGTGGTGAGGTAACAGAGAAAAAAGCTAATTTAGGACCTGCACTTACGAAGGGGGTAGGCAGCTGTATATCAGGGAGTAAACCTTCTGAGAATAAAAACAGCTGGAGCTTGTTAAGGTAATTACACAGTGGAAAGGATAATGTACTGGGAACTCCTCAGAAGAATCTGATTTGTGGTGAGGGGAGAGAGATAAAAGCTCGTTTAGGAACGACATGAACATGCTGCGTAGGTAGCGGTTATCAGTAAATATCTCCACTGAGATTAAGAAAAGCAGTAGCTTAATAAATTAAGTACTTCCTGGTATGGTTACTGTACTGGTAACTCCCCAAAAGAATCTAGATTGTGGTGAGGGAACAGAGAAAAAAGCTCATTTAGGACCTGCACTTACGAAGGGGGTAGGCAGCTGTATATCAGGGAGTAAACCTTCTGAGAATAAAAACAGCTGGAGCTCGTTAAGGTATTTACACAGGAGAAAGGATAATGTACTGGGAACTCCTCAGAAGAATCTGATTTGTGGTGAGGGGAGAGAGATAAAAGCTCATTTAAGAATGACATGAACATGCTGCGTAGGTAGCTGTTTATCAGTAAATATCTCCACTGAGATTAAGAAAAGCAGTAGCTTAATAAATTAAGAACTTCCTGGTATGGTTATTGTACTGGTAACTCCCCAAAAGAATCTGGATTGTGGTGAGGGAACAGAGAAAAGAGCTCATTTAGGACCTGCACTTACGAAGGGGGTAGGCAGCTGTATATCAGGGAGTATCGCTTCTGAGAATAAAAACAGCTGGAGCTTGTTAAGGTAATTACACAGGGGAAAGGATAATGTACTGGGAACTCCTCTGAAGAATCTGATTTGTGGTGAGGGGAGAGAGATAAAAGCTCATTTAGGAACGACATGAACATGCTGCGTAGGTAGCTGGTTATGAGTAAATATCTCCACTGAGATTAAGAAAAGCAGTAGCTTAATAAATTTAGTACTTCCTGGTATCGTTACTGCACTGGTAACTCCCTAGAAAATCTGGATTGTGGTGAGGGAACAGAGAAAAAAGCTCATTTAGGACCTGCACTTACGAAGGGTGTAGGCAGCTGTATATCAGTGATTAAACCTTCTGAAAATAAAAACAGCTGGAGCTTGTTAAGGTAATTACACAAGGGAAAGGATAATGTACTGGGAACTCCTCAGAAGAATCTGATTAGTGGTGAGGGGAGAGAGATAAAAGCTCATTTAGGAACGACATGAACATGCTGCGTAGGTAGCTGTTTATCAGTAAATATCTCCACTGAGATTAAGAAAAGCAGTAGCTTAATAAATTAAGTATTTCCTGGTATGGTTACTGTACTGGTAACTCACCAAAAAATTGGATTGTGGTGAGGGAACAGAGAAAAAAGCTCATTTAGGACCTGCACTTACGAAGGGGGTAGGCAGCTGTATATCAGGGAGTAAACCTTCTGAGAATAAAAACAGCTGGAGCTTGTTAAGGTAATTACACAGGGGAAAGGATAATGTACTGGGAACTCCTCAGAAGAATCTGATTTGTGGTGAGGGGAGAGAGATAAAAGCTCATTTAGGAACGACATGAACATGCTGCATAGGTAGCTGTTTATCAGTAAATATCTCCACTGAGGTAAAGAAAAGCAGTAGCTTAATAAATTAAGTACTTCCTGGTATGGATACTGTACTGGTAACTCCCCAAAAGAATCTGAATTGTTGTGAGGGAACAGAGAAAAAAGCTCATTTAGGACCTGCACTTACGAAGGGGGTAGGCAGCTGTATATCAGGGAGTAAACCTTCTGAGAATAAAAACAACTGGAGATTGTTAAGGTAATTACACAGGGGAAAGGATAATGTACTGGGAACTCCTCAGAAGAATCTGATTTGTGGTGAGGGGAGAGAGATAAAAGCTTATTTAGGTACGACATGAACATGCTGCGTAGGTAGCTGTTTATCAGTATATATCTCCACTGAGATTAAGAAAAGTAGTAGCTTAATAAATTAAGTAACTTCCTGGTATGGTTACTGTACTGGTAACTCCAAAAAAGAATCTGGATTGTGGTGAGGGAACAGAGAATAAAGCTCATTTAGGACCTGCACTTACGAAGGGGGTAGGCAGCTGTATTTCAGTGAGTAAACCTTCTGAGAATAAAAAAAGCTGGATCTTGTTAAGGTAATTACACAGGGGAAAGGATAATGTACTGGGAATTCCTCAGAAGAATCTGATTTGTGGTGAGGGGAGAGAGATAAAAGCTCACTTACGAACGACATGAACATGCTGCGTACGTAGCTGTTTATCAGTAAATATCTCCACTGAGATTAAGATAAGCAGTAGCTTAATAAATTAAGTACTTCCTGTATGGTTAGTATACTGGTAACTCCCCAAAAGAATCTGGATTGTGGTGAGGGAACAGAGAAAAAAGCTCATTTAGGACCTGCACTTACGAAGGGGGTAGGCAGCTGTATATCAGGGAGTATCCCTTCTGGGAATAAAAACAGCTGGAGCTTGTTAAGGTAATTACACAGGGGAAAGGATAATGTTCTGGGACCTCCTCAGAAGAATCTGATTTGTTGTGAGGGGGAGAGATAAAAGCTCATTTAGAAACGACATGAACATGCTGCGTATGTAGCTGTTTTTCAGTAAATATCTCCACTGAGATTAAGAAAAGCAGTAGCTTAATAAATTAAGTACTTCCTGGTATGGTTACTGTACTGGGAACTCCCCAAAAGAATCTGGATTGTGGTGAGGGAACAGAGAAAAAAGCTCAATCCTAACTGTCAACATTAATGGACTTAATTCTCCAATCAAACGACATAGGCTCATAAGTTGGATCAAAAATCAAGATCCACTTTCTGCTGCCTCCAAGAGACACATCTATCCAGCAATAGTAAACATCTTCTATAACTGAAAGGCTGGAATCAAATCTATCAAGCAAATGGCCCCCATAAGCAGGCTGGAGTTGCAATCCTAGTATCAGACAAATTGACTTCAAATTAAAAAAGGTAAGAAGAGTTAAAGAAGGTTACTACATACTAGTAAAAGGATCTCTCCAACAGGAAGAAATAACCATCCTAAATATCTACACGCCAAATGCAGGAGCACCCAACTTCATCAAACTAACACTACTGGCTCTATAAACATTCAAGACCCAAACACAATGATAGTGTGGGACTTTAACACTCTACTATCACCTCTGGACAGATCAAACACGCCAAAAACTGAACAAAGAAACCACAGAACTAAACAATTGCATAGACCAACTAGACTTAATCGACATCTACAGAATATTCCACCCAGCAAGGACAGAATACACATTCTTTTCGGCAGCACACGGAACATTCTCCAAAATAGATCACATCTTAGGACACAAAGAAAATCTGTACAAATTCAGAAGTATCAAAATCATTCCCTGCATTCTTTCAGACCACAATGGAATAAAATTAGAGCTCAACTCATTCAGCCACCACAGAAAATCCCACAATTCCTGGAGACTAAAGAACACACTGCTGAACCATCAGTGGATCATTGAAGAAATTAAATAGAAATTCAAAGGTTTAGGACTTCAACCAAGTTGAGGGCACAAAGTACAGCTCTTTGGTACACAGCAAAGGCAGTAACTCAGAGGAAAATTTATATCTCTGAGTACATACATCAACAAACCTGGAGAAACAGCAACTCAGTAATTTAAGGAAGCACCTTAATTTTCTGGAGAGAGAACAGCAAGCCAAACCCCAAGTCAATAGACGGAAGCAAATAATTAAAATCAAATCAGAATTAAATCAATTAGAGACGAAAAAAAACCATCGAAAGAATCAACAAAACAAAGAGTTGGTTCTTTGAAAAAATCAACAAGATAGACAGACCCCTGGCAAACCTGACCAAAGAACGAAGGCAGCACACTCAAATAAACAAGATAAGAGATGAAACAGGTAGCATCACCACAGAAATAACCGAAATTCAGAAAATAATAAGGGACTATTTTGCAAACCTTTATGCCAACAAATTCGAGAACTTGGAAGAAATGGATGATTTCCTAGAAAACATTGATACCCCCAAACTCAACTATGAAGACTTAAACCTTCTAAACAGACCCATATCCAGTATTAAAATAGAAACAGCAATAAATGATCTCCCATCCAAGAAAAGCCCAGGTCCAGATGGATTCACCGCAGAATTCTACAAGGCCTTCAAAACAGAACTCACTCCAATATTTCTCAAACTCTTCAATGAAATTGAAAGAGAACGTTCACTGCCAGACTCATTTTATGAAGCCAGTATAACCCTCATCCCCAAACCAGGCAGAGACCCATCACGGAAAGAGGACTACAGACCAATCTCCCTGATGAACATAGATGCAAAAATTCTCAACAAAATTCTGGCCAATCGACTTCAACAGGTCATCAAAAAAATCATACACCACGATCAAACTGGATTCATCCCAGGGATGCAAAGCTGGTTTAATATACGCAAGTCATATTAATGTAATCCACCACATCAACCGGAGCAAGGTAAAGAACCACATGGTTTTATCGCTGGATGCGGAAAAAGCGTTCGATAAAATCCAGCACCAATTTATGCTAAAAGCCCTGGAAAAACTGGGATTCCAGGGAACATTCCTGAATATAATCAAGGCAGTTTATGACAAACCAACAGCAAGCATAACTCTAAATGGTGAAAAACTAAAGCCCATTCCCTTTAAAATCAGGAACAAGGCAGGGATGTCCACTCTCTCCCCTGCTCTTCAACATAGTACTAGAATTCCTAGCCAGAGCAATTAGGCAAGAAGAGAATATAAAGGGGATCCAAATAGGAAAAGATGAAGTTAAACTTTCTCTCTTCGCAGATGACATGATCCTATACCTAAAGAATCCCATAGACTCTACCCCCAAGCTACTAGAGCTGATACAAAACTTTGGCAAAGTTGCAGGATATAAAATAAACCTTCAAAAATCAACGGCCTTTCTCTATGCTAACAACCCGAAGACCGAGGCTGAAATCAGGAAAGCAACTCCTTTTGCAATAGCCCCCAAAAACATAAAATACCTAGGAATAACCTTAACCAAAGAAGTGAAAGACCTCTTTGAAGAGAACTTTAAAAGCTTGAAAAATGAAATTAAGTCAGATCTAAGAAAATGGAAAAACCTCCCATGCTCCTGGATTGGGAGGATTAATATAATCAAAATGGCAATATTGCCAAAGGCTATCTACAAATTCAATGCAATACCCATTAATATCCCAACACCATTCTTTAATGAAATAGAGGAAGCAATCCAGAAATTCATATGGAACAATAAAAGACTAGATAGCAAAAACACTCCTAAGCAGAAAGAACAGTGCTGGAGGAATTACAATACCCAACTTCAAGCTGTATTATAAAGCTATAGTAATAAAAACAGCTTGGTATTGGCACCGGAACAGGCCTGAAGACCAATGGAACAGAATTGAAGACCCAGAATTAAACCCACAGAACTATGCCTACTTAAACTTTGATAAAGGAGCTAAAACAATAGTATGGAAGAAAGATAGCCTCTTTAACAAGTGGTGCTGGCAAAACTGGCTCAACACATGCAACAAACTAAAACTAGTTCCTTATATATCACCCTGCCACCAAAATCAATTCCAAATGGATTAAAGACCTTGAAATCAAAACAGGCACCCTGAAGACACTAAAGGAAGGAGTAGGAGAAACACTTGGGCTCCTTGGCACAGGACAGAACTTCCTTAACAAAGACCCTGAAAGGCTACAAATCAAAGAAAGGTTGGACAAATGGGATTGCATCAAACTCCAGAGCTTCTGCACGGCAAAGGACATAGCTCTCAAGATAAACAGAAAGCCCACAGACTGGGAGAAAATCTTACCGGACATTCAACAGACAAAGGCCTCATCTCTAAAATATTGCAGAACTAAAAAAATTACCTTCTTCCAAAACAAAACTGCAAAGAACCAATAGCCCCCTCATCAAGTGGGCTAAAGACTTACAAAGAAACTTCTCTGATGAGGAAATGAGAATGGCCAATAGACATATGAAAAAATGCTCTACATCACTGGCCATAAAGGAAATGCAATCAAAACAACATTGAGATTCCATCTCACCCCAGTAAGAATGTCTTATATCAAGAAAAACTAACAATAACAATTGTTGGAGGGGATGTGGCCAAAAGGGAACCCTACTTCATTGTTGGTGGGAATGTAAACTGGTTCAGCCACTCTGGCAAGCAGTATGGAGATTCATCAGAAGGCTCAATATAGAACTCCCCTATGACCCAGCAGCCCCACTGTTGGGTATCTATCCAAAGCCCACAAACAAAATCACAGTAATGACACCAGCACAACAATGTTCATCGCAGCACAATTTGTCATAGCGAGAAGCTGGAACCAACCCAGATGCCCCTCCGTAGATGAATGGATCAGGAAAATGTGGTACATTTACACAATGGACTTTTATGCCTCTATCAGAAAGAATGACATTGTTCCATTTGTAAGGAAATGGAAGGACTTGGAAATAGTTATACTAAGTGAAGTGAGCCAGACCCAAAGAAACTGGACTCTATGGCCTCCCTTATTGGGAATAATTAGTACAGGTTTAGGCAAGCCCATAGCAGAGCATCACAAGGCCCAATAGCTATACCCTTAGAAACACATAAGATGATGCTAAATGAAATGAACTCCATGATATGGAAACAAGTGATATATCACAGTTATAACTACTTTCAATGTCTTATGTGTATGTGTAGTTTCTATTATTGATGATGTTTTGTATCACCTTCCTATGTTTGCACCTACACTATCTCTGTAATCTTATCTGAGTATTTTGGAAACCGTGTTTACTGGTATTGGAAGTAGGAAATTCAAAGAGAATACCAAATTCGAGAGACACAGGGTAAAAAAAGAGAAATAACTACAAAAGCAATACTTGCAAAACTGTTTGGTGTAAGTGAACTGAACAAACTGGGGGGGGGAGGGAAAGGGGGGGGGAGGGAGGGGGGCATGAGGGACAAGGCAACAAACAGTACAAGAAATGTATCCAATGCCCAACGTATGATACTGTAACCTCTCTGTACGTCAGTTTGATAATAAAATTTGAGAAAAAAAAAAAGAAAAGCAGTAGCTTAATAAATTAAGTACTTCCTGGTATGGTTACTGTACTGGTAACTCCCCAAAAGAATCTGGATTGTGGTGAGGGAACAGAGAAGAAAGCTCATTTAGGACCTGCACTTACGAAGGGGGTAGACAACTGTATTTCAGGGAGTAAACCTTCTGAGAATAAAAACACCTGGAGCTTGTTAAGGTAATTACACAGGGGAAAGGATAATGTACTGGGAACTCCTCAGAAGAATCTGATTTGTGGTGAGTGGAGAGAGATAAAAGCTCATTATGAGCGACATGAACATGCAGCGTAGGTAGCTGTTTATCAGTAATATATCTCCACTGAGATTAAGAAAAGCAGTAGCTTATTAAATTAAGTGCTTCTGGTATGGTTACTGTATTGGTAACTCCCCCAAAGAATCTGGATTGTGGTGAGGGAACAGAGAAAAAAGCTCATTTAGAACCTGCACTTCCAAAAAGGGTAGGCAGCTGTATATCAGGAAGTAAACCTTTTGAGAATAAAACAGCTGGAGCTTGTTAAGGTAATTACACAGGGGAAAGGATAATGTACTGGGAACTCCTCAGAAGAATCTGATTTGTGGTGAGGGGAGAGAGATAAAAGCTCATTTAGGAAACGACTTGAACATGCTGCATAGGTAGAAGTTTATCAGTAAATATCTCCACTGAGATTAAGAAAAGCAGTAGCTTAATAAATTAAGTACTTCCTGGTATGGTTACTGTACTGGTAACTCCAAAAAAAGAATCTGGATTGTGGTGAGGGAACAGAGAATAAAGCTCATTTAGGACTGCACTTACGAAGTGGGTAGGTAGCTGTATATCAGTGAGTAAACCTTGTGAGAATAAAACAGCTGGAGCTTGTTAAGGTAATTACAAGGGGAAATGATAATGTACTGGGAACTCCTCAGAAGAATCTGATTTGTGGTGAGGAGAGAGAGAAAAAAGCTCATTAAGGAACGACATGAACATGCTGCGTAGGTAGCTGTTTATGAGTAAATATCTCCACTGAGATTAAGAAAAGCAGTAGCTTAATAAATTTAGTACTTCCTGGTAATCGTTACTGCACTGGTAACTCCCAGAAAATCTGATTGTGGTGAGGGAACAGAGAAAAAAAGCTCATTTAGGACCTGCACTTACGAAGGGTGTAGGCAGCTGTATATCAGTGATAATCCTTCTGAAAATAAAAACAGCTGGAGCTTGTTAAGGTAATTACACAAGGGAAAGGATAATGTACTGGGAACTCCTCAGAAGAATCTGATTTGTGGTGAGGGGAGAGAGATAAAAGCTTATTTAGGTACGACATGAACATGCTGCGTAGGTAGCTGTTCATCAGTAAATATCTCCACTGAGGTAAAGAAAAGCAGTAGCTTAATAAATTAAGTACTTCCTGGTATGGTTACTGTACTGGTAACTCCCAAAAGAATCTGAATTGTTGTGAGGGAACAGAGAAAAAAGCTCATTTAGGACCTGCACTTACGAAGGGGGTAGGCAGCTGTATATCAGGGAGTAAACCTTCTGAGAATAAAAACAACTGGAGATTGTTAAGGTAATTACACAGGGAAAGGATAATGTACTGGGAACTCCTCAGAAGAATCTGATTTGTGGTGAGGGGAGAGAGATAAAAGCTTATTTAGGTACGACATGAACATGCTGCGTAGGTAGCTGTTCATCAGTAAATATCTCCACTGAGATTAAGAAAAGTAGTAGCTTAATAAATTAAGTACTTCCTGGTATGGTTACTGTACTGGTAACTCCAAAAAAAGAATCTGGATTGTGGTGAGGGAACAGAGAATAAAGCTCATTTAGGACCTGCACTTACGAAGGGGGTAGGCAGCTGTATTTCAGTGAGTAAACCTTCTGAGAATAAAAAAAGCTGGAGCTTGTTAAGGTAATTACACAGGGGAAAGGATAATGTACTGGGAACTCCTCAGAAGAATCTGATTTGTGGTGAGGGGAGAGAGATAAAAGCTCACTTACGAACGACATGAACATGCTGCGTACGTAGCTGTTTATCAGTAAATATCTCCACTGAGATTAAGAAAAGCAGTAGCTTAATGAATTAAGTACTTCCTGGTTTGGTTACTGTACTGGTAACTCCCCAAAAGAATCTGGATTGTGGTGAGGGAACAGAGAAAAAAGCTCATTTAGGACCTGCACTTACGAAGGGGGTAGGCAGCTGTATATCAGGGAGTAAACCTTCTGAGAATAAAAACAGCTGGAGATTGTTAAGGTTATTACACAGGGGAAAGGATAATGTACTGGGAACTCCTCAGAAGAATCTGATATGTGGTGAGGGGAGAGAGATAAAAGCTCATTTACGAACGACAAGAACATGCTGCGTAGGTAGCTGTTTATCAGTAAATATCTCCACTGAGATTGAGAAAAACAGTAGCTTAATAAATTAAGTACTTCCTGGTATGGTTACTGTACTGGTAACTCCAAAAAAGAATCTGGATTGTGGTGAGGGAACAGAGAAAAAAGCTCATTTAGGACCTGCACTTACGAAGTGGGTAGGTAGCTGTATATCAGTGAGTAAACCTTGTGAGAATAAAAACAGCTGGAGTTGTTAAGGTAATTACAAGGGGAAATGATAATGTACTGGGAACTCCTCAGAAGAATCTGATTTGTGGTGAGGAGAGAGAGAAAAAAGCTCATTAAGCAACGACATGAACATGCTGCGTAGGTAGTGTTTATCAGTAAATATCTCCACTGAGATTAAGAAAAGCAGTAGCTTAATAAATTAAGTACTTCCTGGAATGGTTACTGTACTGGTAACTCCCGAAAAGAAACTGGATTGTGGTGAGGGAACAGAGAAAAAAGCTCATTAGGACCTGACTTACGAAGGGGGTAGGCAGCTGTATATCAGGGAGTAAACCTTCTGAGAATAAAAACAGCTGGAGCTTGTTAAGGTAATTACACAGGGGAAAGGATAATGTACTGGGAACATCCTCTGAAGAATCTGATTTGTGGTGAGGGGAGAGAGATAAAAGCTTATTTAGGTACGACATGAACATGCTGCGTAGGTAGCTGTTTATCAGTAAATATCTCCACTGAGATTAAGAAAAGTAGTAGCTAATAAATTAAGTACTTCCTGGTATGGTTACTGTACTGGTAACTCCAAAAAAGAATCTGGATTGTGAGGTGATGGAACAGAGAATAAAGCTCATTTAGGACCTGCACTTACGAAGGGGGTAGGCAGCTGTATTTCAGTGAGTAAACCTTCTGAGAATAAAAAAAGCTGGAGCTTGTTAAGGTAATTACACAGGGAAAGGATAATGTACTGGGAACTCCTCAGAAGAATCTGATTTGTGGTGAGGGGAGAGAGATAAAAGCTCACTTACGAACGACATGAACATGCTGCGTACGTAGCTGTTTATCAGTAAATATCTCCACTGAGATTAAGAAAAGCAGTAGCTTAATAAATTAAGTACTTCCTGGAATGGTTACTGTACTGGTAACTCCCGAAAGAAACTGGATTGTGGTGAGGGAACAGAGAAAAAAGCTCATTAGGACCTGCACTTACGAAGGGGGTAGGCAGCTGTATATCAGGGAGTAAACCTTCTGAGAATAAAACAGCTGGAGCTTGTTAAGGTAATTACACAGGGGAAAGGATAATGTACTGGGAACTCCTCTGAAGAATCTGATTTGTGGTGAGGGGAGAGAGATAAAAGCTTATTTAGGTACGACATGAACATGCTGCGTAGGTAGCTGTTATTCAGTAAATATCTCCACTGAGATTAAGAAAAGTAGTAGCTTAATAAATTAAGTACTTCCTGGTATGGTTACTGTACTGGTAACTCCAAAAAAGAATCTGGATTGTGGTGAGGGAACAGAGAATAAAGCTCATTTAGGACCTGCACTTACGAAGGGGGTAGGCAGCTGTATTTTCAGTGAGTAAACCTTCTGAGAATAAAAAAAGCTGGAGCTTGTTAAGGTAATTACACAGGGGAAAGGATAATGTACTGGGAACTCCTCAGAAGAATCTGATTTGTGGTGAGGGGAGAGAGATAAAAGCTCACTTACGAACGACATGAACATGCTGCGTACGTAGCTGTTTATCAGTAAATATCTCCACTGAGATTAAGAAAAGAAGTAGCTTAATAAATTAAGTACTTCCTGGTATGGTTACTGTACTGGTAACTCCCCAAAAGAATCTGGATTGTCGTGAGGGAACAGAGAAAAAAGCTCATTTAGGAACTGCACTTACGAAGGGGGTAGGCAGCTGTATATCAGGGAGTAAACCTTCTGAGAATAAAAACAGCTGGAGCTTGTTAAGGTAATTACACAGGGGAAAAGATGAAGTACTGGGAACTCCGCAGAAGAATCTGATTTGTGGTGAGGGGAGAGAGATAAAAGCTCATTTAGGAACGACATGAACATGCTGCGTAGGTAGCTGTTTATCAGTAAATATCTCCACTGAGATTAAGAAAAGCAGTAGCTTAATGAATTAAGTACTTCCTGGTTTGGTTACTGTACTGGTAACTCCCCAAATGAATCTGGATTGTGGTGAGGGAACAGAGAAAAAAGCTCATTTAGGACCTGCACTTACGTAGGGGGTAGGCAGCTGTATATCAGGGAGTAAACCTTCTGAGAATAAAAACAACTGGAGATTGTTAAGGTAATTACACAGGGGAAAGGATAATGTACTGGGAACTCCTCAGAAGAATCTGATTGTGGTGAGGGGAGAGAGATAAAAGCTTATTTAGGTACGACATGAACATGCTGCGTAGGTAGCTGTTTATCAGTAAATATCTCCACTGAGATTAAGAAAAGTAGTAGCTTAATAAATTAAGTACTTCCTGGTATGGTTACTGTACTGGTAACTCCAAAAAAGAATCTGGATTGTGGTGAGGGAACAGAGAATAAAGCTCATTTAGGACCTGCACTTACGAAGGGGGTAGGCAGCTGTATTTCAGTGAGTAAACCTTCTGAGAATAAAAAAAAGCTGGAGCTTGTTAAGGTAATTACACAGGGGAAAGGATAATGTACTGGGAACTCCTCAGAAGAATCTGATTTGTGGTGAGGGGAGAGAGATAAAAGCTCACTTACGAACGACATGAACATGCTGCGTACGTAGCTGTTTATCAGTAAATATCTCCACTGAGATTAAGAAAAGAAGTAGCTTAATAAATTAAGTACTTCCTGGTATGGTTACTGTACTGGTAACTCCCCAAAAGAATCTGGATTGTCGTGAGGGAACAGAGAAAAAAGCTCATTTAGGAACTGCACTTACGAAGGGGGGTAGGCAGCTGTATATCAGGGAGTAAACCTTCTGAGAATAAAAACAGCTGGAGCTTGTTAAGGTAATTACACAGGGGAAAAGATGAAGTACTGGGAACTCCGCAGAAGAATCTGATTGTGGTGAGGGGAGAGAGATAAAAGCTCATTTAGGAACGACATGAACATGCTGCGTAGGTAGCTGTTTATCAGTAAATATCTCCACTGAGATTAAGAAAAGCAGTAGCTTAATGAATTAAGTACTTCCTGGTTTGGTTACTGTACTGGTAACTCCCCAAATGAATCTGGATTGTGGTGAGGGAACAGAGAAAAAAGCTCATTTAGGACCTGCACTTACGTAGGGGGTAGGCAGCTGTATATCAGGGAGTAAACCTTCTGAGAATAAAAACAGCTGGAGATTGTTAAGGTTATTACACAGGGGAAAGGATAATGTACTGGGAACTCCTCTGAAGAATCTGATTTGTGGTGAGGGGAGAGAGATAAAAGCTCATTTAGGAACGACATGAACATGCTGCGTAGGTAGCTGTTTATGAGTAAATATCTCCACTGAGATTAAGAAAAGCAGTAGCTTAATAAATTTAGTACTTCCTGGTATCGTTACTGCACTGGTAACTCCCAGAAAATCTGGATTGTGGTGAGGGAACAGAGAAAAAAGCTCATTTAGGACCTGCACTTACGAAGGGTGTAGGCAGCTGTATATCAGTGATTAAACCTTCTGAAAATAAAAACAGCTGGAGCTTGTTAAGGTAATTACACAAGGGAAAGGATAATGTACTGGGAACTCCTCAGAAGAATCTGATTAGTGGTGAGGGGAGAGAGATAAAAGCTCATTTAGGAACGACATGAACATGCTGCGTAGGTAGCTGTTTATCAGTAAATATCTCCACTGAGATTAAGAAAAGCAGTAGCTTAATAAATTAAGTACTTCCTGGTATGGTTACTGTACTGGTAACTCCCCAAAAGAATCTGGATCGTGGTGAAGGAACAGAGAAAAAAGCTCATTTAGGACCTGCACTTACGAAGGGGGTAGGCAGCTGTATATCAGGGAGTAAACCTTCTGAGAATAAAAACAGCTGGAGCTTGTTAAGGTAATTACACAGGGGAAAGGATAATGTACTGGAACTCCTCAGAAGAATCTGATTTGTGGTGAGGGGAGAGAGATAAAAGCTCATTTAGGAACGACATGAACATGCTGCATAGGTAGCTGTTTATCAGTAAATATCTCCACTGAGGTAAAGAAAAGCAGTAGCTTAATAAATTAAGTACTTCCTGGTATGGTTACTGTATTGGTAACTCCCAAAAGAATCTGAATTGTTGTGAGGGAACAGAGAAAAAAGCTCATTTAGGACCTGCACTTACGAAGGGGGTAGGCAGCTGTATATCAGGGAGTAAACCTTCTGAGAATAAAAACAACTGGAGATTGTTAAGGTAATTACACAGGGGAAAGGATAATATACTGGGAACTCCTCAGAAGAATCTGATTTGTGGTGAGGGGAGAGAGATAAAAGCTTATTTAGGTACGACATGAACATGCTGCGTAGGTAGCTGTTTATCAGTAAATATCTCCACTGAGATTAAGAAAAGTAGTAGCTTAATAAATTAAGTACTTCCTGGTATGGTTACTGTACTGGTAACTCCAAAAAAGAATCTGGATTGTGTGAGGGAACAGGGAATAAAGCTCATTTAGGACCTGCACTTACGAAGGGGGTAGGCAGCTGTATTTCAGTGAGTAAACCTTCTGAGAATAAAAAAAGCTGGAGCTTGTTAAGGTAATTACACAGGGGAAAGGATAATGTACTGGGAACTCCTAAGAAGAATCTGATTTGTGGTGAGGGGAGAGAGATAAAAGCTCACTTACGAAGGACATGAACATGCTGCGTACGTAGCTGTTTATCAGTAAATATCTCCACTGAGATTAAGAAAAGGAGTAGCTTAATAAATTAAGTACTTCCTGGTATGGTTACTGTACTGGTAACTCCCCAAAAGAATCTGGATTGTCGTGAGGGAACAGAGAAAAAAGCTCATTTAGGAACTGCACTTACGAAGGGGGTAGGCAGCTGTATATCAGGGAGTAAACCTTCTGAGAATAAAAACAGCTGGAGCTTGTTAAGGTAATTACACAGGGGAAAGGATAATGTACTGGGAACTCCTCTGAAGAATCTGATTTGTGGTGAGGGGAGAGAGATAAAAGCTCTTTTAGGAACGACATGAACATGCTGCGTAGGTAGCTGTTTATGAGTAAATATCTCCACTGAGATTAAGAAAAGCAGTAGCTTAATAAATTTAGTACTTCCTGGTATCGTTACTGCACTGGTAACTCCCCAGAAAATCTGGATTGTGGTGAGGGAACAGAGAAAAAAGCTCATTTAGGACCTGCACTTACGAAGGGTGTAGGCAGCTGTATATCAGTGATTAAACCTTCTGAAAATAAAAACAGCTGGAGCTTGTTAAGGTAATTACACAAGGGAAAGGATAATGTACTGGGAACTCCTCAGAAGAATCTGATTTTTGGTGAGGGGAGAGAGATAAAAGCTCATTTAGGAACGACATGAACATGCTGCGTAGGTAGCTGTTTATCAGTAAATATCTCCACTGAGATTAAGAAAAGCAGTAGCTTAATAAATTAAGTACTTCCTGGTATGGTTACTGTACTGGTAACTCCCCAAAAGAATCTGGATCGTGGTGAAGGAACAGAGAAAAAAGCTCATTTAGGACCTGCACTTACGAAGGGGGTAGGCAGCTGTATATCAGGGAGTAAACCTTCTGAGAATAAAAACAGCTGGAGCTTGTTAAGGTAATTACACAGGGGAAAGGATAATGTACTGGGAACTCCTCAGAAGAATCTGATTTGTGGTGAGGGGAGAGAGATAAAAGCTCATTTAGGAACGACATGAACATGCTGCATAGGTAGCTGTTTATCAGTAAATATCTCCACTGAGGTAAAGAAAAGCAGTAGCTTAATAAATTAAGTACTTCCTGGTATGGTTACTGTACTGGTAACTCCCCAAAAGAATCTGAATTGTTGTGAGGGAACAGAGAAAAAAAGCTCATTTAGGACCTGCACTTACGAAGGGGGTAGGCAGCTGTATATCAGGGAGTAAACCTTCTGAGAATAAAAACAACTGGAGATTGTTAAGGTAATTACACAGGGGAAAGGATAATGTACTGGGAACTCCTCAGAAGAATCTGATTTGTGGTGAGGGGAGAGAGATAAAAGCTTATTTAGGTACGACATGAACATGCTGCGTAGGTAGCTGTTTATCAGTAAATATCTCCACTGAGATTAAGAAAAGTAGTAGCTTAATAAATTAAGTACTTCCTGGTATGGTTACTGTACTGGTAACTACAAAAAAGAATCTGGATTGTGGTGAGGGAACAGAGAATAAAGCTCATTTAGGACCTGCACTTACGAAGGGGGTAGGCAGCTGTATTTCAGTGAGTAAACCTTCTGAGAATAAAAAAAGCTGGAGCTTGTTAAGGTAATTACACAGGGGAAAGGATAATGTACTGGGAACTCCTCAGAAGAATCTGATTTGTGGTGAGGGGAGAGAGATAAAAGCTCACTTACGAACGACATGAACATGCTGCGTACGTAGCTGTTTATCAGTAAATATCTCCACTGAGATTAAGAAAAGAAGTAGCTTAATAAATTAAGTACTTCCTGGTATGGTTACTGTACTGGTAACTCCCCAAAAGAATCTGGATTGTCGTGAGGGAACAGAGAAAAAAGCTCATTTAGGAACTGCACTTACGAAGGGGGTAGGCAGCTGTATATCAGGGAGTAAACCTTCTGGGAATAAAAACAGCTGGAGCTTGTTAAGGTAATTACACAGGGGAAAAGATGAAGTACTGGGAACTCCGCAGAAGAATCTGATTTGTGGTGAGGGGAGAGAGATAAAAGCTCATTTAGGAACGACATGAACATGCTGCGTAGGTAGCTGTTTATCAGTAAATATCTCCACTGAGATTAAGAAAAGCAGTAGCTTAATGAATTAAGTACTTCCTGGTTTGGTTACTGTACTGGTAACTCCCCAAAAGAATCTGGATTGTGGTGAGGGAACAGAGAAAAAAGCTCATTTAGGACCTGCACTTACGTAGGGGGTAGGCAGCTGTATATCAGGGAGTAAACCTTCTGAGAATAAAAACAGCTGGAGATTGTTAAGGTTATTACACAGGGGAAAGGATAATGTACTGGGAACTCCTCAGAAGAATCTGATTTGTGGTGAGGGGAGAGAGATAAAAGCTCATTTACGAACGACATGAACATGCTGCGTAGGTAGCTGTTTATCAGTAAATATCTCCACTGAGATTGAGAAAAGCAGTAGCTTAATAAATTAAGTACTTCCTGGTATGGTTACTGTACTGGTAACTCCAAAAAAGAATCTGGATTGTGGTGAGGGAACAGAGAAAAAAGCTCATTTAGGACCTGCACTTACGAAGTGGGTAGGTAGCTGTATATCAGTGAGTAAACCTTGTGAGAATAAAACAGCTGGAGCTTGTTAAGGTAATTACACAGGGGAAAGGATAATGTACTGGGAATTCCTCAGAATAATCTGATTTGGGGTGAGGGGAGAGAGATAAAAGCTCATTTACGAACGACATGAACATGCTGCGTAGGTAGCTGTTTATCAGTAAATATCTCCACTGAGATTAAGAAAATCAGTAGCTAAATAAATTAAGTACTTCCTGGTATGGTTACTGTACTGGTAACTCCCCAAAAGAATCTGGATTTTGGTGAGGGAACAGAGAAAAAAGCTCATTTAGGACCTGCACTTATGAAGGGGGTAGGCAGCTGTATATCAGGGAGTAAACCTTCTGAGAATAAAAACAGCTGAAGCTTGTTAAGGTAATTACACAGGGGAAAGGATAATGTACTGGGAACTCCTCAGAAGAATCTGATTTGTGGTGAGGGGAGAGAGATAAAAGCTCATTTAGGAACGACATGAACATGCTGGGTAGGTAGCTGTTTATCAGTAAATATCTCCACTGAGATTAAGCAAAGCAGTACCTTAATAAATTAAGTACTTCCTGGTATGGTTACTGTACTTGTAACTCCCCAAAAGAATCTGGATTGTGGTGAGGGAACAGAGAAAAAAGCTCATTTAGGACCTGCACTTACGAAGGGGTAGGCAGCTGTATATCAGGGGGTAAACCTTCTGAGAATAAAAACAGCTGGAGCTTGTTAAGGTAATTACACAGGGGAAAGGATAATGTACTGGGAACTCCTCAGAAGAATCTGATTTGTGGTGAGGAGAGAGAGATAAAAGATCATTTAGGAACGACATGTACATGCTGCGTAGGTAGCTGTTTATCAGTAAATATCTCCACTGAGATTAAGCAAAGCAGTAGCTTAATATATTAAGTACTTCCTGGTATGTTTACTGTACTGGTAACTCCCCAAAAGAATCTGGATTGTGGTGAGGGAACAGAGAAAAAAGCTCATTTAAGACCTGCACTTACGAAGGGGTTGGCAGCTGTATATCAGGGAGTAAACCATCTGAGAATAAAAACAGCTGGAGCTTGTTAAGGTAATTACACAGGGGAAAGGATTTTGTACTGGGAACTCCTCAGAAGAATCTGATTTGTGGTGAGGGGAGAGAAATAAAAGCTCATTTAGGAACGACATGAACATGCTGCGTAGTTAGCTGTTTATCAGTAAATATCTCCACTGAGATTAAGCAAAGCAGTAGCTTAATAAATTAAGTACTTCCTGGTATGGTTACTGTACTGGTAACTCCCCAAAAGAATCTGGATTGTGGTGAGGGAACAGAGAAAAAAGCTCATTTAGGACCTGTACTTACGAAGGGGTAGGCAGCTGTATATCAGGGAGTAAACCTTCTGAGAATAAAAACAGCTGGAGCTTGTTAAGGTAAATACACAGGGGAAAGGATAATGTATTCGGAACTCCTCAGAAGAATCTGATATGTGGTGAGGGGAGAGAGATAAAAGCTCATTTAAGAACGACATGAACATGCTGCGTAGGTAGCTGTTTATCAGTAAATATCTCCACTGAGATTAAGAAAAGCAGTAGCTTAATAAATTAAGTACTTCCTGGTATGGTTCCTGTACTGCTAACTCCCCAAAAGAATCTGGATTGTGGTGAGGGAACAGAGAAAAAAGCTCATTTAGGACCTGCACTTACGAAGGGGTAGGCAGCTGTATATCAGGGAGTAAACCTTCTGAGAATAAAAACAGCTGGAGCTTGTTAAGGTAATTACACAGGGGAAAGGATAATGTACTGGGAACTCCTCAGAAGAATCTGATTTGTGGTGAGGGGAGAGAGATAAAGACACATTTAGGAACGACATGAACATGCTGCGTAGGTAGCTGTTTATCAGTAAATATCTCCACTGAGATTAAGCAAAGCAGTAGCTTAATAAATTAAGTACTTCCTGGTATGGTTTCTTTACTGTTTACTCCCCAAAAGAATCTGGATTGTGGTGAGGGAACAGAGAAAAAACCTCATTTAGGACCTGCACTTACGAAGGGGTAGGCAGCTGTGTATCAGGCAGTAAACCTTCTGAGAATAAAAACAGCTGGAGCTTGTTAAGGTAATTACACACGGGAAAGGATAATGTACTCGGAACTCCTCAGAAAAATCTGATTTGTGGTGAGGAGAGAGAGATAAAAGCTCATTTAGGAACGACATGAACATGCTGCGTAGGTAGCTGTTTATCAGCAAATATCTCCACTGAGATTAAGAAAAGCAGTAGCTTAATAAATTAAGTACTTCCTGGTATGGTTCCTGTACTGGTAACAGCACAAATGAATCTAGATTGTGGTGAGGGAACAGAAAAAAAATCTCATTTAAGACCTGCACTTACGAAGGGGGTAGGCAGCTGTATATCAGGGAGTAAACCTTCGGAGAAAAAAAACAGCTGGAGCTTGTTAAGGTAATTACACAGGGGAAAGGATAATGTACTGGGAACTCCTCAGAAGAATCTGATTTGTGGTGAGGGGAGAGAGATAAAAGCTCATTTAGGAACGACATGAACATGCTACGTAGGTAGCTGTTTATCAGTTAATATCTCCACTGAGATTAAGAAAAGCAGTAGCTTAATAAATTAAGTACTTCCTGGTATGGTTACTATACTGGTAACTCCCCAATAGAATCTGGATTGTGGTGAGGGAACAGAGAAAAAATCTCATTTAGGACCTGCACTTACGAAGGGGATAGGCAGCTGTATATCAGGGAGTAAACCTTCTGAGAATAAAAACAGCTGGAGCTTGTTAAGGTAATTACACAGGGGAAAGGATAATGTACTGGGAACTCCTCAGAAGAATCTGATTTGTGGTGAGGGGAGAGAGATAAAAGCTCATTTAAGAACGACATGAACATGCTGCGTAGGTACCTCTTTATCAGTAAATATCTCCACTGAGATTAAGAAAAGTAGTAGCTTAATAAATTAAGTACTTCCTGGTATGGTTACTGTACTGGAAACTCCCCAAAAGAATCTGGATTGTGGTGAGGGAACAAAGAAAAAAGCTCATTTAGGACCTGCACTTACGAAGGGGGTAGGCAGCTGTATATCAGGGAGTAAACCTTCTGAGAATAAAAACAGCTGGAGCTTCTTAAGGTAATTACACAGGGGAAAGGATAATGTACTGGGAACTCCTCAGAAGAATTTGATTTGGGGTGAGAGGAGAGAGATAAAAGCTCATTTAGGAACGACATGAACATGCTGCGTAGGTAGCTGTTTATCAGTAAATATCTCCACTGAGATTAAGCAAAGCAGTAGCTTAGTAAATTAAGTACTTCCTGGTATGGTTACTGTACTGGAAACTCCCCAAAAGAATCTGGATTGTGGTGAGGGAACAGAGAAAAAAGCTCATTTAGGACCTGCACTTACGAAGGGGGTAGGCAGCTGTATATCAGGGGGTAAACCTTCTGAGAATAAAAAAAGCTGGAGCTTGTTAAGGTAATTACACAGAGGAAAGGATAATAATGTACTGGGAACTCCTCAGAAGAATCTGATCTGTGGTGAGGGGAGAGAGATAAAAGCTCATTTAGGAACGACATGAACATGCCGCGTAGGTAGCTGATTATCAGTAAATATCTCCACTGAGATTAAGCAAAGCAGTAGCTTAATATATTAAGTACTTCCTGTTATGGTTACTGTACTGGTAACTCCCCAAAAGAATCTGGATTGTGGTGAGGGAACAGAGAAAAAAGCTCATTTAGGACCTGCACTTACGAAGGGGTTGGCAGCTGTATATCAGGGAGTAAACCATCTGAGAATAAAAACAGCTGGAGCTTGTTAAGGTAATTACACAGGGGAAAGGATTATGTACTGGGAACTCCTCAGAAGAATCTGATTTGTGGTGAGGGGAGAGAAATAAAAGCTCATTTAGGAACGACATGAACATGCTGCGTAGGTAGCTGTTTATCAGTAAATATCTCCACTGAGATTCAGCAAAGCAGTAGCTTAATAAATTAAGTACTTCCTGGTATGGTTACTGTACTGGTAACTCCCCAAAAGAATCTGGATAGTGGTGAGGGAACAGAGAAAAAAGCTCATTTAGGACCTGCACTTACGAAGGGGTAGGCAGCTGTATATCAGGGAGTAAACCTTCTGAGAATAAAAACAGCTGGAGCTTGTTAAGGTAGTTACACAGGGGAAAGGATAATGTATTCGGAACTCCTCAGAAGAATCTGATATGTGGTGAGGGGAGAGAGATAAAAGCTCATTTAGGATCGACATGAACATGCTGCGTAGGTAGCTGTTTATCAGTAAATATCTCCACTGAGATTAAGAAAAGCAGTAGCTTAATAAATTAAGTACTTCCTGGTATGGTTCCTGTACTGCTAACTCCCCAAAAGAATCTGGATTGTGGTGAGGGAACAGAGAAAAAAGCTCATTTAGGACCTACACTTACGAAGGGGTAGGCAGCTGTATATCAGGGAGTAAACCTTCTGAGAATAAAAACAGCTGGAGCTTGTTAAGGTAATTACACACGGGAAAGGATAATGTACACGGAACTCCTCAGAAGAATCTGATTTGTGGTGAGGAGAGAGAGATAAAAGCTCATTTAGGAACGACATGAACATGCTGCGTAGGTAGCTGTTTATCAGCAAATATCTCCACTGAGATTAAGAAAAGCAGTAGCTTAATAAATTAAGTACTTCCTGGTATGGTTCCTGTACTGGTAACAGCACAAATGAATCTGGATTGTGGTGAGGGAACAGAAAAAAAAGCGCATTTAAGACCTGCACTTACGAAGGGGGTAGGCAGCTCTATATCAGGGAGTAAACCTTCTGAGAAAAAAAACAGCTGGAGCTTGTTAAGGTAATTACACAGGGGAAAGGATAATGTACTGGGAACTCCTCAGAAGAATCTGATGTGTGGTGAGGGGAGAGAGATAAAAGCTCATTTAGGAACGACATGAACATGCTGCGTAGGTAGCTCTTTATCAGTAAATATCTCCACTGAGATTAAGAAAAGCAGTAGCTTAATAAATTAAGTACTTCCTGGTATGGTTACTGTACTGGTAACTCCCCAAAAGAATCTGGATTGTGGTGAGGGAACAGAGAAAAAAGCTCATTTAGGACCTGCACTTACGAATGGGGTAGGCAGCTGTATATCAGGGAGTAAACCTTCTGAGAATAAAAACAGCTGGAGCTTGTTAAGGTAATTACACAGGGGAAAGGATAATGTACTGGGAACTCCTCAGAAGAATCTGATTTGTGGTGAGGGGAGAGAGATAAAAGCTCATTTAAGAACGACATGAACATGCTGCGTAGGTAGCTCTTTATCAGTAAATATCTCCACTGAGATTAAGAAAAGTAGTAGCTTAATAAATTAAGTACTTCCTGGTATGGTTACTGTACTGGAAACTCCCCAAAAGAATCTGGATTGTGGTGAGGGAACAAAGAAAAAAGCTCATTTAGGACCTGCACTTACGAAGGGGGTAGGCAGCTGTATATCAGGGAGTAAACCTTCTGAGAATAAAAACAGCTGGAGCTTCTTAAGGTAATTACACAGGGGAAAGGATAATGTACTGGGAACTCCTCAGAAGAATCTGATTTGGGGTGAGGGGAGAGAGATAAAAGCTCATTTAGGAACGACATGAACATGCTGCGTAGGTAGCTGTTTATCAGTAAATATCTCCACTGAGATTAAGCAAAGCAGTAGCTTAGTAAATTAAGTACTTCCTGGTATGGTTACTGTACTGGAAACTCCCCAAAAGAATCTGGATTGTGGTGAGGGAACAGAGAAAAAAGCTCATTTAGGACCTGCACTTACGAAGGGGGTAGGCTGCTGTATGTCAGGGAGTAAAACTTCTGAGAATAAAAATAGCTGGAGCTTGTTAAGGTAATTACACAGGGGAAAGGATAATGTACTGGGAACTCCTCAGAAGAATCTGATTTGTGGTGAGGGGCGAGAGATAAAAGCTCATTGAAGAACGACGACATGAACATGCTGCGTAGGTAGCTGTTTATCAGTAAATATCTCCACTGAGATTACGAAAAGCAGTAGCTTAATAAATTAAGTATTTCCTGGTATGGTTACTGTACTGGTAACTCCCCAAAAGAATCTGGATTGTGGTGAGGGAACAGAGAAAAAAGCTCATTTAGGACCTGCACTTACGAAGGGGTAGCCAGCTGTATATCAGGGAGTAAACCTTCTGAGAATAAAAACAGCTGGAGCTTGTTAAGGTAATTACACAGGGGAAAGGATAATATACTCGGAACTTCTCAGAAGAATCTGATTTGGGGTGAGGGGAGAGAGATCAAAGCTCATTTAGGAATGACATGAACATGCTGCGTAGGTAGCTGTTTATCAGTAAATATCTCCACTGAGATTAAGAAAAGCAGTAGCTTAATAAATTAAGTACTTCCTGGTATGGTTCCTGTACTGGTAACAGCACAAATGAATCTGGATTCTGGTGAGGGAACAGAAAAAAAAAAGCTCATTTAGGACCTGCACTTACAAAGGGGGTAGGCAGCTGTATATCATGGAGTAAACCTTTTGAGAATAAAAACAGCTGGACCTGGTTAATGTAATTACACAGGGGAAAGGATAATGTACTGGGAACTCCTCAGAAGAATCTGATTTATCGTGAGGGGAGAGAGATAAAAGCTCATTTAGGAACGACATGAACATGCTGCGTAGGTAGCTGTTTATCAGTAAATATCTCCACTGAGATTAAGAAAAGCAGTAGCTTAATAAATTAAGTACTTCCTGGTATGGTTACTGTACTGGTAACTCCCAATAGAATCTGGATTGTGGTGAGTGAACAGAGAAAAAAGCTCATTTAAGACCTGCACTTACGAAGGGGGTAGCCTGCTGTATATCAGGGAGTAAACCTTCTGAGAATAAAACAGCTGGAGATTGTTAAGGGAATTACAGGGGAAAGGATAATGTACTGGGAACTCCTGAGAAGAATCTGATTTGGGTGAGGAGAGAGAGATAAAAGCTCATTTAGGAACGACATGAACATGCTGCGTAGGTAGCTGTTTCTCTGTAAATATCTCCACTGAGATTAAGAAAAGCAGTAGCTTAATAAATTAAGTACTTCCTGGTATGGTTACTGTACTGGTAACTCCGCAAAAGAATCTGGATTGTGGTGAGGGAACAGAGAAAAAAGCTCATTTAGGACCTGCACTTACGAAGGACGTAGGCAGCTGTATATCAGGGAGTAAACCTTCTGAGAATAAAAACAGCTGGAGCTTGTTAAGGTAATTATACAGGGGAAAGGATAATGTACTGGGAACTCCTCAGAAGAATCTGATTTGTGGTGATTGGCGAGAGATAAAAGCTCATTGAAGAACGACGACATGAACATGCTGCGTAGGTAGCTGTTTATTACTAAATATCTCCACTGAGATTAAGAAAAGCAGTAGCTTAATAAATTAAGTATTTCCTGGTATGGTTACTGTACTGGTAACGCCCCAAAAGAATCTGGATTGTGGTGATGGAACAGAGAAGAAAGGTCATTTAGGACGTGCACTTACGAAGGGGGTAGGGAGCTGTATATCAGGGAGTAAACCTTCTGAGAAAAAAAACAGCTGGAGCTTGTTAAGTTAATTACACAGGGGAAATTATAATGTACTGGGAACTCCTCAGAAGAATCTGATTGGTGGTGAGGGGAGAGCGATAAAAGCTCATTTTTGAACGACATGAACATGCTGCGTAGGTAGCTGTTTATCAGTAAATATCTCCACTGAGAGTAAGAAAAGCAGTAGCTTAATAAATTAAGTACTTCCTGGTATGGTTACTGTACTGGTAACTCCCCAAAAGAATCTGGATTGTGGTGAGGGAGCAGAGAAAAAAGCTCATTTAGGACGTGCACTTACGAAGGGGGTAGGCTGCTGTATGTCAGGGAGTAAACCGTCTTAGAATAAAAACAGCTGGAGCTTGTTAAGGTAATTACACAGGGGAAAGGATAATGTACTGGGAACTCCTCAGAAGAATCTGATTTATGGTGAGGGGAGAGAGATAAAAGCTCATTTAGGAACGACATGAACATGCTGCGTAGATAGCTGTTTATCAGTAAATATCTCCACTGAGATTAAGAAACGCAGTAGCTTAATAAATTAAGTACTTCCTGGTATGGTTACTGTACTGGTAACTCCCCAACAGAATCTGGATTGTGGTGAGGGAACAGAGAGAAAAGCTCATTTAAGACCTACTCTTACGAAGGGGGTAGGCTGCTATATATCATGGAGTAAACCTTCTGAGAATAAAAACAGCTGGACATAGTTAACGTAATTACATAGGGGAAAGGATAATGTACTGGGAACTCCTCAGAAGAATCTGATTTGTGGTGAGGGTAGAGAGATAAAAGCTCATTTAGGAACGACATGAACATGCTGCGTATGTAGCTGTTTATCAGTAAATATCTCCACTGAGATTAAGAAAAGCAGTAGCTTAATAAATTAAGTACTTCCCGGTATGGTTACTGTACTGGTATCTCCCCAAAAGAATCTTGATTGAGGTGAGGGAACAGAGAAAAAAGCTCATTTAGGACGTGCACTTACGAAGGGGGTAGGCAGCTGTACATCAGGGAGTAAACCTTCTGAGAATAAAAACAGCTGGAGCTTGTTAAGGTAATTACACAGGGGAAAGGATAATGTACTGGGAACTCCTCAGAAGAAACTGATTTGTGGTGAGGGGCGAGAGATAAAAGCTCATTGAAGAACGACGACATGAACATGCTGCTTAGGTAGCTGTTTATCAGTAAATATCTCCACTGAGATTACGAAAAGCAGTAGCTTAATAAATTAAGTATTTCCTGGTATGGTTACTGTACTGGTAACTCCCCAAAAGAATCTGGATTGTGGTGAGGGAACAGAGAAAAAAGCTCATTTAGGACGTGCACTTACGAAGGGGGTAGGCAGCTGTATATCAGGGAATAAACCTTCTGAGAATAAAAACAGCTGGAGCTTGTTAAGGTAATTACACAGGGGAAAGGATAATGTACTGGAAACTCCTCAGAAGAATCTGATTTGTGGTGAGGGGAGAGAGATAAAAGCTCATTTAGGAACGACATGAACATGCTGCATATGTAGCTGTTTATCAGTTAATATCTCCACTGAGTTTAAGAAAATCAGTAGCATAATAAATTAAGTACTTCCTGGTATGGATACTCTACTGGTAACTCCCCAAATGAATCTGGATTGTGGTTAAGGAACAGAGAAAAAAGCTCATTTAGGACCTGCACTTACGAAGGGGATAGGGAGCTGTATATCAGGGAGTAAACCTTCTGAGAATAAAAACAGCTGGAGCTTGTTAAGGTAATTACACAGGGGAAATTATAATGTACTGGGAACTCCTCAGAAGAATCTGATTGTTGGTGAGGGCAGAGAGATAAAAGCTCATTTTTGAAGGACATGGACATGCTGCGTAGGTAGCTGTTTATCAGTAAATATCTCCACTGAGATTAAGAAAAGCAGTAGCTTAATAAATTAAGTACTTCCTGGTATGTCTACTGTACTGGTAACTCCCCAAAAGAATCTGGATTGTGGTGAGGGAACAGAGAAAAAAGCTCATTTAGGACCTGAAATTACAAAGGTGGTAGGCAGCTGTATTTCAGAGAGTAAACCTTCTGAGAATAAAAACAGCTGGAGCTTGTTAAGGTAATTATACAGGGGAAAGGATAATGTACGGGGAACTCCTCAGAAGAATCTGATTTGTTGTGAGGGGAGAGAGATAAAAGCTCATTTAGGAACGACATGAACATGCTGCGTATGTATCTGTTTATCAGTAAATATCTCCACTGAGATTAAGAAAAGCAGTAGCTTAATAAATTAAGTACTTCCCGGTATGGTTACTGTACTGGTAACTCCCCAAAAGAATCTGGATTGAAGTGAGGGAACAGAGAAAAAAGCTCACTTAGGACCTGCACTTACGAAGGGGGTAGCCAGCTGTGCATCAGGGAGTAAACATTCTGAGAATAAAAGCAGCTGGAGCTTGTTAAGGGAATTACACAGGGGAAAGGATAATGTACTGGGAACTCCTGAGAAGAATCTGATTTGGGTGAGGGGAGAGAGATAAAAGCTCATTTAGGAACGACATGAACATGCTGCGTAGGTAGCTGTTTATCAGTAAATATCTCCACTGAGAGTAAGAAAAGCAGTAGCTTAATAAATTAATTACTTCCTGCTTGGATACTGTACTGGTAACTCCCCAAAAGAATCTGGATTGTGGTGAGGGAACAGAGAAAAAAGCTCATTTAGGACCTGCACTTAGGAAGAGGGTAGGTAGTTGTATATCAGGGAGTAAACCTTCTGAGAATAAAAACATCTGGACCTTGTTAAGGGAATCACACAGGGGAAAGGATAATGTACTGGGAACTCCTCAGAAGAATCTGATTTGTGGTGAGGGGAGAGAGATAAAAGCTCATTTAGGAACGACATGAACATGCTGCGTAGGTAGCTGTTTATCAGTAAATATCTGCACTGAGATTAAGAAAAGCAGTAGCTTAATAAATTAAGTACTTCCTAGTTTAGTTACTGTACTGGTAACTCCCCAAAAGAATCTGGATTGTGGTGAGGGAACAGAGAAAAAACTCATGTAGGAGCTGCACTTACGAAGGGGTTAGGCAGTTGTATATCCGGGATTAAACCTTCTGAGAATAAAAACAGCTGGAGCTTATAAATGTAATTACACAGGGGAAAGGATAATGTACTGGGAACTCCTCAGAAGAATCTGATTTGTGGTGAGGGGAGAGAGATAAAAGCTCATTTAGGAACGACATGAATATGCTGGGTAGGGAGCTGTTTATCAGTAAATATCTCCACTGAGATTAAGAAAAGCAGTAGCTTAATAAATTAAGTACCTCCTGGCATGTTTACTGTACTGGTAACTCCCCAAAAGAATCTGGATTGTGGTGAGGGAACAGAGAAAAAATCTCAGTTAAGACCTGCACTTACAAAGGGGGTAGGCAGCTGTATATCAGGGAGTAAACCTTCTGAGAATAAAAACAGCTGGAGCTTGTTAAGGTAATTACACAGGGGAAAGGATAAAGTACTGGGAACTCTTCAGAAGAATCTGATTTGTGGTGAGGGGAGAGAGATAAAAGCTCATTTAGGAACGACATGAACATGCTGCGTAGGTAGCTGTTTATCAGTAAATATCTCCACTGAGATTAAGAAAAGCAGTAGCTTAATAAATTAAGTACTTCCTGGTATGGTTACTGTACTGGTAACTCCCCAAAAGAATCTGGATTGTGGTGAGGGAAGAGAGCAAAAACTCATTTTGGAACTGCACTTACGAAGGGGGTAGGCAGCTGTATATCACGGAGTAAACCTTCTGAGAATAAAAACAGCTGGAGCTTGTTAAGGTAATTACACAGGTTAAAGGATAATGTACTGGGAACTCCTCAGAAGAATCTGATTTGTGGTGAGGGGAGTGAGATAAAAGCTCATTTAGGAACGACATGAACATGCTGTGTAGGGAGCTGTTTAACAGTAAATATCTCCACTGAGATTAAGAAAAGCAGTAGCTTAATAAATTAAGTACTTCCTGGTATGGTTACTGTACTGGTAACTCCCCAAAAGAATCTGGATTGTGGTGAGGGAACAGAGAAAAAAGCTCATTTAGGACCTGCACTTACGAAGGGGCTAAGCAGCTGTTTATCAGGGAGTAAACCTTCTGAGAATAAAAACAGCTGGAGCTTGTTAAGGTAATTACACAGGGGAAAGGATAATGTACTGGGAACTCCTCAGAAGAATCTGATTTGTGGTGAGGGGAGAAAGATAAAAGCTCATTTAGGAACGACATGAACATGCTGCGTAGGTAGCTGTTTATCAGTAAATATCTCCACTGAGATTAAGAAAAGCAGTAGCTTAATAAATTAAGTACATCCTGGTATGGTTACAGTACTGGTAACTCCCCAAAAGAATCTGGACTGTGGTGAGGGAAGAGAGAAAAAAGCTCATTTTGGACCTGCACTTACGAAGGGGGTAGGCAGCTGTATATCAGGGAGTAAACCTTCTGAGAATAAAAACAGCTGGAGCTTGTTAAGGTAATTACACAGGGGAAAGGATAATGTACTGGGAACCCCTCAGAAGAATCTGATTTGTGGTGAGGGGAGACAGATAAAAGCTCATTTAGGAACGACATGAACATGCTGCGTAGGTAGCTGTTTATCAGTAAATATCTCCACTGAGATTAAGAAAAGCAGTAGCTTCATAAATTAAGTACTTCCTGGTATGGTTGCTGTACTGGTAACTCCCCAAAAGAATCTGGATTGTGGTGAGGGAACAGAGAAAAAAGCTCATTTAGGATTTGCACTTACGAAGGGGGTAGGCAGCAGTATATCAGGGAGTAAACCTTCTGAGAATAAAAACAGCTTGAGCTTGTTAAGGTAATTACACAGGGGAAAGGATAATGTACTGGGAACTCCTCAGAAGAATCTGATTTGTAGTGAGGGAGAGAGATAAAAGCTCAATTAGGAACGACATGAACATGCTGCGTAGGTAGCTGTTTATCAGTAAATATCTCCACTGAGATTAAGAAAAGCAGTAGCTTCATAAATTAAGTACTTCCTGGTATGGTTGCTGTACTGGTAACTCCCCAAAAGAATCTGGATTGTGGTGAGGGAACAGAGAAAAAAGCTCATTTAGGATTTGCACTTACGAAGGGGGTAGGCAGCAGTATATCAGGGAGTAAACCTTCTGAGAATAAAAACAGCTTGAGCTTGTTAAGGTAATTACACAGGGGAAAGGATAATGTACTGGGAACTCCTCAGAAGAATCTGATTTGTAGTGAGGGAGAGAGATAAAAGCTCAATTAGGAACGACATGAACATGCTGCGTATGTAGCTGTTTATCAGTAAATATCTCCACTGCGATTAAGAAAAGCAGTAGCTTAATAAGTTAAGTACTTCCTGGTATTGTTACTGTTGGGGTCCATCTTCCCCCCTAGATGGAAGGTTCCTGAGGCACCTCCCCCAGCTGGGGAATGCAGCCCTTCCATCCTCTCTACATTGGAATCTGGAGAAACCGGTTGGGCAGAGACCCCCAACTTAGCTGGCAGCCAGCCTGGCGCCTACCAGCCCCGCCCTGGTTTGGCGCACTCAGAGTGACGTAGCCCCTTGGAGGTCAAGTGACCAGCCCCTTGGAGATCACCTGACAGCTCGTGGCCTATGGGAATCCTGGCCAACCCCCTTCCCCTGATCATCTACCCTTTCCCCTCTCTCAATAAAGTTAGTTCGCTCTCAGAGGCACTTGAGAGCACTTGACCCGGAGCAGAGAAAGCAGTCCCCACAGAGTGGCGCCCACGTGGGTTGCACGAATCCACGCAAGAAAGCCCGGCTCCCGACCGGCCCTGACGGAAACAGGTTGGAAATCCTGAGACACGCGATCCTCCCACCCCAGGTAAGAGGATGGGACAAGTCCAAAGTCGGCGAAACAATTCGCCCCTTAAGATCCTAAAGTTCACCATCCAAAAC
Source organism: Perognathus longimembris pacificus (assembly GCF_023159225.1). Taxonomy (NCBI): domain Eukaryota; kingdom Metazoa; phylum Chordata; class Mammalia; order Rodentia; family Heteromyidae; genus Perognathus; species Perognathus longimembris. The sequence goes on along the minus strand of NW_025961216.1, from coordinate 62,291 downwards.
GTGGGGATTAATATCTCAGAGCCCTGCGCCATACAAATTTGGGAGGAATTGACCCACAGGGTCCCGTGGCTAACTGGAGCCAACCCACTCTTGTGGGAAACTTGGGACCGACTAGAGCGGGAATTACAAACAGCACAATGGGGAAAACTCCCACTGCGAGCCATTAAGACTCTCAAGGCTTGCCTCTCTTGGGACCCGGGCGGGGAACCCCTGGATTCAGGAGAAGGAAGCCGGAGGTAATTTTGATCTGGAGCGGGCCCGATGCCCTACTCCGAAAAAGCCCTGGGACAAAATCTCGTTCGGTACCCAGGAACCCAAGCCGAGGCAGACAGAAGAGCAGAGCAGCTGCAGGCTTGCTACCCCTCCCCCATGTGAGGCTCAGCTTGACTCCATACATATGCAGATTTCAGCAGCTGCTTTTCTGCAGCGCCGGCGGCGCCCCGCAGCAAAAAAAAAAAACAAAAAAAACAAAAAAAACTGGCCTGGCCACTTTTAAATTCAGAGGCCTTGAAACTACAGATTTTCATGAGTCCAGGAGGATGGTTCTTCAGAGAGGCAGGCCGAACGCGTCCTGGACAAAACATCTGCTTTACAGCCTGACTTTCAGATTCCCCACCAACCAAGGCAATAAAGAGCCTAAAGCCCCTTGCTGGGCAGTCCCTATTGCCAGAGACAGTAATCATGATATTTGGAAAAAAGTTCCGATTCTTAATTAATACAGGAGCAGATCGGACTATATGCATTTAATTGGACAACATTATTATTGGATCAGTAGATGCCCATGTGCTAAATTTGGCCTATAGCAAGGCCCAAACACTCCTTCAAAGAGGAGGGCTGTGTATAGCCAATGACAAGGTTCAGAAAGTATACCCCTTCAAGATCTTGGGGGCAGAGCTTAAACTAGACTCTGTATGCCCACTCAAGCCCCAGTTATCCTTCCAGGCAACTTATACCCTGGTGGAAATGCAAAGACTGTTAGGTGAAATTAATTGGCTAAGATCCTGGCTTCAACTGCCTACAGAGGAGTTACTACCGCTCCATGACTCTTTAAAGGGCAAAGCGCCCACTGATATTATTACAATAACTCCATCACTCCAAACAGCCTTCCAGAAAATCCAATTGGCCTTAAATAAGGCACAGCTGGCACGCTACAAGCCTAAGTGCCCACTTTGCCTTTGGATCCTCCCCGGATCCGAACTTTCTTCAGCTGCAATTATGCAATCAGGCGAGCCCCTTCAGTGGGTGCACGCATCAGTGGGAGGAGCTCCCAGAGTTTATTCCCAGATGGACCAGCTAGCTGACTTGATAATTAAGGGCAGGGATACTTCCCTGAGACATTATGGAAGAGATCCTGACGTGCTAACTATTCCCTACCGGTTGTCAGATTTTGAATGGGTCAGGAGAAATAATTTACGTGTCTCTAGTGCCCTGGAGGGCTTTATGGGTAAGATAGATTGCCACTATGGCACTTCAAGATGGGTGACCTCATTTTCCAGGCTACGATGGACACCCCCTGTGCTTTTCTCTACCAAGCCTCTTGTCAAGGCTGCCAATGTCTTTACAGATGGTGGGCGAGCCGGCTCTGCCGTAGTGGTGCGCTCCGCCTCGCCCCCTGCCGGTGGGAAAGATAACACCCATTACTTTGAAGCCGTCACTGGCTCTGCACAGTTTAAAGAGCTGTACGCAGTCGCCTTGGCACTGACCCATGTTAAACAGCCAATGAACTTGTTCTCTGATAGTCTGTATGTGGTTAACTTGCTACCCAACCTGGTATGTTCACATATCAAGTTGGATGGAAACCCAATCACTCCTCTGATGATCCAAGTCAGGTCTCTGTTAAAAGAGCGGAGTGAGCCTATTTTTTTACAGCACCTTCGTGGACACCAAGGACTGCCTGGGGACCTGGCACAAGGTAATCGTATGGCTGACCAGCTGGCCACTAATGGAACCATCATAGCTCTGGCCATTGTACAACCTCAAAACCTCCAAATAGCCAAAGGGCTTCATGAGCGTACTCACTTAAATTGGAGAGGGTTACATCAGAGATTTCCTTCAATTCCTATAAAAGACTTAAAAAAGATTATAAGGACTTGCAAATCATGTATGCCTTTCGTGCAAGTCCCTCCCTTGCAATCTCCAGGTGTGAATTCAAGAGGTTTAAGACCCAATTTAATTTGGCAGACTGATGTGACCCATTACGCCCCCTTTGGAAGGCTAAAATATATATTTATGTCTATTGACACATGCTCCGGTGCATGTTGGGCCTCTGCATACCGGTGAAAGAGCACGGCATGCTGAAAGCCACTTCTTACAATGTTTTGCTATCCTAGGACTGCCTTTACAGGTTAAAACAGATAATGGACCTTGTTTCACCAGTAAGCCTTTACAGGCATTTTTCCAAATGTGGAATATTAAACATACCACTGGAATACCTTATAACCCAAAGGGTCAAGCCATAATTGAGAGGCATAATAGGACCCTGAAGGATCAATTATTAAAACAAAAAGGGGGGGAAGCCCCCAGGACCAGCTGAGGACAGCGATGTTTACATTGAATATTTTAAATTTCTCTAAGGACCAACCTCTGTCGGCTTTCCAGAGACACTGGTCAAGCCAAACACCCTACTTAAAAGTGGAGGCCCGGTGGAAGGATTCTCTGACAGGGGCGTGGCGTGGACCCGACCCAATTATCAGCGCAGGAAGGGGATTCGCCTGCGTCTTCCCTACTGGGGAACCGAATCCAATCTGGATACCAGCTAGAGATGTAAAATATTGTCCAACAGAATGACCACCCAAGGGCACCTGCCCTTGAGGGATGTCTCCCCTTGTTTCCTCTCAGGAAAGCAAAGACCGAGGTGGAATTTTCTAAGGAGAAACGGGAAAGCCTGCCTGCACCAGCGATGGACCTGGACCCAGTGTCGGTCCTGTTTCTTCCCTGGACCCTGCCTGACGCCCTTTGGAGTAACGTTTGCTGTGGCAGCGTGGCCCACAGCCTTGCACAAGGACCAAAGGGAAATTTTGCACGGTTGTCCCTCTCTTTCGCTCCCCTCTTTGCTGCTTATCTCAGGGGTCCCCATTGGAGGGAAATAGGAGCTAAAGGACTTGGACACTTTAATGTTTTATTATAAATGTTTATAATAAGTAAGGTATTGGCACCTTGCTGCAATGTTTACTGTGAAGTGTTTACTAACCTCAGTTGTTAAGTTACCAGCATCCTGGCTGCCACATCACCAGGACCTGAACCTGCCCCTCTACCTCACCATCGAGGGAAGGAAGAGCCATCTGCGCTGCCTTGAGCGACACCAGACTGGACCAGAATTCCTGTTTTCCGTGGACTGACCCCGATAAGAGACCCTCCATTGCCTTGTGCCTTGTTGTAATTACTCATGTGTTACAGTTGCTCATGTTTGCATTTGCCTTGTATTACGATTGCTTATGCTCATGTCTGCTTTATGCTCCCATTTACCTTACGTTTACATTGAGTCTCTTGTTGTAAGCGATGGGCCAGAGCTGTCTAGGTACCAAGTGGCCTTTGGCCTTTTAGCCATATAAGAACCCCAAAAGGCTCGTCACTCAAACCCTAGGACCTGCTGCCCAGTAAGGTCCGCCGGCACCGGAAAAAATTATCAGGCTCTCTTTCGAATGCCAATCCCACTCTCCCCAAGGCCTCTCATCAGGCCCGCCAGCCCGGCAGGAAGGTCAGCCTGAAGAGCTAGGGCGTTATCCCGAGACGGGTAAGACTCCCCTTAGGGGGGGGCAACCTAAGACATGGCGCGCGCTCGAGTAGGGCGCCTCCTGCTGTTCGAAAAAAAAATATAAAAGAGGCAGATGTTGGGGTCCATCTTCCCCCCTAGATGGAAGGGGCCTGAGGCACCTCCCCCAGCTGGGGAATGCAGCCCTTCCATCCTCTCTACATTGGAATCTGGAGAAACCGGTTGGGCAGAGACCCCCAACTTAGCTGGCAGCCAGCCTGGCGCCTACCAGCCCCGCCCTGGTTTGGCGCACTCAGAGTGACGTAGCCCCTTGGAGGTCAAGTGACCAGCCCCTTGGAGGTCACCTGACAGCTCGTGGCCTATGGGAATCCTGGCCAACCCCCATCCCCTGATCATCTACCCTTTCCCCTCTCTCAATAAAGTTAGTTCGATCTCAGAGGCTGACCCGTGGTCTTTGTCCGTTGCTTCCAGAGTAGGATAGCGGTCACATTAACACGCGGGTCGCGCGCCCTCCAGGACGGAGACATCCCCACGTCTCACCCCGACAATCCTGCAGGCCGAGGGTTGGGGGAGAAGGCGATGCGAGGATAATAAGAGAGAAAGAAATGAGCACTTGAGCTGGAGCAGAGAAAGCAGTCCCCACAGTTACTGTACTGGTACCTCCCCAAAAGAACCTGGATTGTGGTGAGGGAACAGAGAAAAAAGCTAATTTAGGACCTGCACTTACGAAGGGGGTAGGCAGCTGTATATCAGGGAGTAAACCTTCTGAGAATAAAAACAGCTGGAGATTGTTAAGGTAATTACACAGGGGAAAGGATAATGTACTGGGAACTCCTCAGAAGAATCTGATTTGTGTTGAGGGGAGAGAGATAAAAGCTCATTTAGGAACGACATGAACATGCTGCATACGTAGCTGTTTATCAGTAAATATCTCCACTGAGATTAAGAAAAGCAGTAGCTTAATAAATTAAGTACTTCCTGGTATGGTTACTCTACTGGTAACTCCCCAAAAGAATCTTGATTGTGGTGAGGGAACTGAGAAAAAAGCTCATTTAGGACCTGCACTTAGGAAGGGGGTAGGCAGCTGTATAAAAGGGAGTAAACCATCTGAGAATAAATACAGCTGGAGCTTGTGAAGTTAATTACACAGGGGAAAGGATAATGTACTGGACACTCCTCCGAAGAATCTGATTTGTGTTGAGGGGAGAGAGATAAAAGCTCATTTAGGAACGACATGAACATGCTGCGTAGATAGCGGTTTATCAGTAAATATCTCCACTGAGATTAAGAAAAGCAGTAGCTTAATAAATTAAGTACTTCCTGGTATGGTTACTGTACTGGTAACACTCCAAAAGAATCTGGAATGTGGTGAGGGAACAGAGAAAAAAGCTCATTTATGACCTGCACTTACGAAGGGGGTAGGCAGCTGTATATCAGGGTGTAAACCTTCTGAGAATAAAAACAGCTGGAGCTTGTTAAGCTAATTACACAGGGGAAAGGATAATGTACTGGGAACTCCTCAGAAGAATCTGATTTGTGGTGAGGAGAGAGAGATAAAAGCTCATTTAGGAACGACATGAACATGCTGCATACGTAGCTGTTTATCAGTAAATATCTCCACTGAGATTAAGAAAAGCAGTAACTTAATAAATTAAGTACTTCCTGGTATGAATACTGTACTGGTAACTCCCCAAAAGAATCTGGATTGTGGTGAGGGAACACAGAAAAAAGCTCATTTATGAACGACATGAACATGCTGCGTAGGTAGCTGTTTATCAGTAAATATCTCCAGTGAGATTAAGAAAAGCAGTAGCTTAATAAATTAAGTACTTCTTGGTATGGTTACTGTACTGGTAACTCCCCAAAAGAATCTGGATTTTGTGAAGGAACAGAGAAAAAAGCTCATTTAGGACCTGCACTTACGAAGGGGGTAGGGAGCTGTATATCAGGGAGTAAACCTTATGCGAATAAAAAGAGCTGGAGCTTGTTAAGGTAATTACACAGGGGAAAGGATAATGTACTGGGAACTCCTCAGAAGAATCTGATTTGTGGTGAGGGGAGAGAGATAAAAGCTCATTTAGGAACGACATGAACATGCAGCGTAGGTAGCTGTTTATCAGTAAATGTCTCCACTGAGATTAAGAAAAGCAGTAGCTTAATAAATTAAGTACTTCCTGGTATGGTTAGTGTACTGGTAACTCCCCAAAAGAATCTGGATTGTGGTGAGGGAACAGAGAAAAAGCTCATTTAGGACCTGCACTTACGAAGGGGGTAGGCAGCTGTATATCAGGGAGTAAACCTTCTGAGAATAAAAACAGGTGGAGCTTGTTAAGGTAATTACACAGGGGAATGGATAATGTACTGGGCATTCCTAAGAAGAATCTGATTTGTGGTGAGGGAAGAGAGATAAAAGCTCATTTAGGAACGACATGATCATGCTGCGTAGGTAGCTGTTTATCAGTAAATATCTCCACTGAGATTAAGAAAAGCAGTAGCTTAATAAATTAAGTAATTCCTGGTATGGTTAATGTACTGGTAACTCCCCAAAGGAATCTGGATTGTGGTGAGGGAGCAGAGAAAAAATCTCATTTAGGACCTGCACTTACGAAGGGGGTAGGCAGCAGTATATCAGGGAGTAAACCTTCTGAGAATAAAAACTGCGGTAGCTTGTTAAGGTAATTATACAGGGGATAGGATAATGTACTGGGAAATCCTCAGAAGAATCTGATTTGTGGTGAGGCGAGAGAGATAAAAGCTCATTAATGAACGACATGAACATGCTGCGTACATAGCTGTTTATTCAGTAAATATCTCCACTGAGATTAAGAAAGGCAGTAGCTTAATAAATTAAGTACTTCCTGGTATGGTTACTGAACTGGTAACTCCCCAAAAGAATCTGGATTGTGGTGAGGGAACAGAGAAAAAAGCTCATTTAGGACCTGCACTTACGAAGGGGGTAGGCAGCTGTATATCAGCGAGTAAACCTTCTGCGAATAAAAACAGCTGGATTTTGTTAAGGTAATTACACAGGGGAAAGGATAATGTACTGGGAACTCCTCAGAAGAATCTGATTTGTGGTGAGGGGAGAGAGATAAAAGCTCATTTAGGAACGACATGAACATGCTGCATACGTAGCTATTTATCAGTAAATATCTCCACTGAGATTAAGAAAAGCAGTAGCTTAATAAATTAAGTACTTCCTGCTATGGATATTGTACTGGTAACTCCCCAAAATAATCTGGATTGTGGTGAGGGAACAGAGAAAAAAGCTCATTTAAGACCTGCTCTTACGAAGGGGGTAGGCAGCTGTATATCAGGGAGTAAACCTTCTGAGTATAAAAACAGCTGGAGCTTTTTAAGGTAATTACACAGGGGAAAGGATAATGTACTGGCAACTCCTCAGAAGAATCTGATTCGTGGTGAGGGGAGAGAGATAAAAGCTCATTTAGGAACGACATGAACATACTGCGTAGGTAGCTGTTTATCAGTAAATATCTCCACTGAGATTAAGAAAAGCAGTAGCTTAATAAATTAAGTACTTCCCGGTATGGTTACTGTACTGGTAACTCCCCAAAAGAATCTGGATTGTGGTGAGGGAACAGAGAAAAAAGCTCATTTAGGACCTGCAATTACGAAGGGGGTAGGCAGCTGTGCATCAGGGAGTAAACCTTCTGAGAATAAAAACAGCTGGAGCTTGTTAAGGTAATTACACAGGGTAGAGGATAATGTACTGGGAACTCCTCAGAAGAATCTGATTTGTGGTGAGGGGAGAGAGATAAAAGCTCATTTAGGAACGACATGAACATGCTGCGCAGGTAGCTGTTTATCAGTAAATATCTCCACTGAGATTAAGAAAAGCAGTAGCTTAATAAATTAAGTACTTCCTGGTATGGTTACTGTATTGGTAACTCCCCAATAGAATCTAGATTGTGGTGAGGGAACAGAGAACAAAGCTCATTTAGTACCTGCACTTACGAAGGGGGTAGGCAGCTGTATATCAGGGTGTAAACCTTCTGAGAATAAAAACAGCTGGAGCTTATTAAGGTAATTACACAGGGGAAAGGATAATGTACTGGGAACTCCTCAGAAGAATCTGATTTGTGGTGACGGGAGAGAGATAAAAGCTCATTTAAGAACGACATGAACATGCTGCGTAGGTAGCTGTTTATCAGTAAATATCTCCACTGAGAATCAGAAAAACAGTAGCTTAATAATTTAAGTACTTCCTGGTATGGTTAATGTACTGGCAACTCCCCAAAAGAATCTGGATTGTGGTGAGGGAACAGAGAAAAAAGCTAATTTAGGAACGACATGAACATGCTGCGTAGGTAGCTGTTTATCAGTAAATATCTCCACTGAGATTAAGAAAAGCAGTAGCTTAATAAATTAAGTACTTCCTGGTATGGTTACTGTACTGGTAACGGCCCAAAAGAATCTGGATTGTGGTGAGGGAACAGAGAAAAAAGCTCATTTAGGACCTGTACTTACGAAGGGGGTGGCAGCTGTATATCAGGGAGTATCGCTTCTGAGATTAAAAACAGCTGGAGCTTGTTAAGGTAATTACACAGGGGAAAGGATAATGTACTGGGAACTAATCAGAAGAATCTGATTCGTAGTGAGGAGAGAGAGATAAAAGCTCATTAAGAACGACATGAACATGCTGCATACGTAGCAGTTTATCAGTAAATATCTCCACTGAGATTAAGAAAACAGTAACTTAATAAATTAAGTACTTCCTGGTATGAATACTGTACTGTTAACTCCCCAAAGAATCTGGATTGTGGTGAGGGAACAGTGATAAAAGCTCATTTAGGAACGACATGAACATGCTGCGTAGGTAGCTGTTTATCGGGACATATCTCCACTGAGTTTAAGAAAAGCAGTAGCTTAATAAATTAAGTACTTCCTGGTATGGTTACTGTACTGGTAACTCCCCAAAAGAATCTGGATTGTGGTGAGGGAACAGAGAAAAAAGCTCATTTAGGACCTGCACTTACGAAGTGGGTAGGCAGCTGTATATCAGGGTGTATCGCTTCTGAGAATGAAAACAGCTGGAGCTTGTTAAGGTAATTACACAGGGGAAAGGATAATGTACTGGGAACTCCTCAGAAGAATCTGATTTGTGGTGAGGGGAGAGAGATAAAAGCTCATTTAGGAACGACATGAACATGCTGCGCAGGTAGCTGTTTATCAGTAAATATCTCCACTGAGATTAAGAAAAGCAGTAGCTTAATAAATTAAGTACTTCCTGGGATGGTTACTGTACTGGTAACTCCCCAATAGAATCTAGATTGTGGTGAGGGAACAGAGAACAAAGCTCATTTAGGACCTGCATTTACGAAGGGGGTAGGCAGCTGTATATCAGGGAGTAAACCTTCTGAGAATAAAAACAGCTGGAGCTTATTAAGGTAATTACACAGGGGAAAGGATAATGTACTGGGAACTCCTCAGAAGAATCTGATTTGTGGTGACGGGAGAGAGACAAAAGCTCATTTAAGAACGACATGAACATGCTGCGTAGGTTGCTGTTTATCAGTAAATATCTCCACTGAGAATCAGAAAAGCAGTAGCTTAATAATTTAAGTACTTCCTGGTATGGTTACTGTACTGGCAACTCCCCAAAAGAATCTGGATTGTGGTGAGGGAACAGAGAAAAAAGCTAATTTAGGAACGACATGAACATGCTGCGTAGGTAGCTGTTTATCAGTAAATATCTCCACTGAGATTAAGAAAAGCAGTAGCTTAATAAATTAAGTACTTCCTGGTATGGTTACTGTACTGGTAACGCCCCAAAAGAATCTGGATTGTGGTGAGGGAACAGAGAAAAAAGCTCATTTAGGACCTGCACTTACGAAGTGGGTAGGCAGCTGTATATCAGGGAGTAAACCTTCTGAGAATAAAAACAGCTGGAGCTTGTTAAGGTAATTACACAGTGGAAAGGATAATGTACTGGGAACTCCTCAGAAGAATCTGATTTGTGGTGAGGGGAGAGAGATAAAAGCTCATTTAGGAACGACATGAACATGCTGCATAGGTAGCTGTTTATCAATAAATATCTCCAATGAGATTAAGAAAAGCAGTAGCTTAATAAATTAAGTACTTCCTGCTATGGATATTGTACTGGTAACTCCCCAAAATAATCTGGATTGTGGTGAGGGAACAGAGAAAAAAGCTCATTTAAGACCTGCTCTTACAAAGGGGGTAGGCAGCTGTATTTCAGGGAGTAAACCTTCTGAGAATAAAAACAGCTGGAGCTTTTTAAGGTAATTACACAGGGGAAAGGATAATGTACTGGGAACTCCTCAGAAGAATCTGATTTGTGGTGAGGGGAGAGAGATAAAAGCTCATTTAGGAACGACATGAACATGCTGCATACGTAGCTGTTTATCAGTAAATATATCCAATGAGATTAAGAAAAGCAGAAGCTTAATAAATTAAGTAATTCCTGGTATGGTTACTGTACTGGTAACTCCCCAAAAGAATCTGGATTGTGGTGAGGGAACAGAGAAAAAAGCTCATTTTGGACCTGCACTTACGAAGGGGGTAGGCAGCTGTATATCAGCGAGTAAACCTTCTGCGAATAAAAACAGCTGGATTTTGTTAAGGTAATTACACAGGGGAAAGGATAATGTACTGGGAACTCCTCAGAAGAATCTGATTTTTGGTGAGGGGAGAGAGATAAAAGCTCATTTAGGAACGACATGAACATGCTGCATACGTAGCTATTTATCAGTAAATATCTCCACTGAGATTAAGAAAAGCAGTAGCTTAATAAATTAAGTACTTCCTGCTATGGATATTGTACTGGTAACTCCCCAAAATAATCTGGATTGTGGTGAGGGAACAGAGAAAAAAGCTCATTTAAGACCTGCTCTTACGAAGGGGGTAGGCAGCTGTATATCAGGGAGTAAACCTTCTGAGAATAAAAACAGCTGGAGCTTTTTAAGGTAATTACACAGGGGAAAGGATAATGTACTGACAACTCCTCAGAAGAATCTGATTCGTGGTGAGGGGAGAGAGATAAAAGCTCATTTAGGAACGACATGAACATACTGCGTAGGTAGCTGTTTATCAGTAAATATCTCCACTGAGATTAAGAAAAGCAGTAGCTTAATAAATTAAGTACTTCCTGGTATGGTTACTGTACTGGTAACTCCCCAAAAGAATCTGGATAGTGGTGAGGGAACAGAGAAAAAAGCTCATTTAGGACCTGCACTTACGAAGTGGGTAGGCAGCTGTATATCAGGGAGTATCGCTTCTGAGAATAAAAACAGCTGGAGCTTGTTAAGGTAATTACACAGGGGAAAGGATAATGTACTGGGAACTCCTCAGAAGAATCTGATTTGTGGTGAGGGGAGAGAGATAAAAGCTCATTTAGGAACGACATGAACATGCTGCGCAGGTAGCTGTTTATCAGTAAATATCTCCACTGAGATTAAGAAAAGCAGTAGCTTAATAAATTAAGTACTTCCTGGTATGGTTACTGTACTGGTAACTCCCCAATAGAATCTAGATTGTGGTGAGGGAACAGAGAACAAAGCTCATTTAGTACCTGCACTTACGAAGGGGGTAGGCAGCTGTATATCAGGGTGTAAACCTTCTGAGAATAAAAACAGCTGGAGCTTATTAAGGTAATTACACAGGGGAAAGGATAATGTACTGGGAACTCCTCAGAAGAATCTGATTTGTGGTGACGGGAGAGAGATAAAAGCTCATTTAAGAACGACATGAACATGCTGCGTAGGTAGCTGTTTATCAGTAAATATCTCCACTGAGAATCAGAAAAACAGTAGCTTAATAATTTAAGTACTTCCTGGTATGGTTACTGTACTGGCAACTCCCCAAAAGAATCTGGATTGTGGTGAGGGAACAGAGAAAAAAGCTAATTTAGGAACAACATGAACATGCTGCGTAGGTAGCTGTTTATCGGGACATATCTCCACTGAGTTTAAGAAAAGCAGTAGCTTAATAAATTAAGTACTTCCTGGTATGGTTACTGTACTGGTAACTCCCCAAAAGAATCTGGATTGTGGTGAGGGAACAGAGAAAAAAGCTCATTTAGGACCTGCACTTACGAAGTGGGTAGGCAGCTGTATATCAGGGTGTATCGCTTCTGAGAATGAAAACAGCTGGAGCTTGTTAAGGTAATTACACAGGGGAAAGGATAATGTACTGGGAACTCCTCAGAAGAATCTGATTTGTGGTGAGGGGAGAGAGATAAAAGCTCATTTAGGAACGACATGAACATGCTGCGCAGGTAGCTGTTTATCAGTAAATATCTCCACTGAGATTAAGAAAAGCAGTAGCTTAATAAATTAAGTACTTCCTGGGATGGTTACTGTACTGGTAACTCCCCAATAGAATCTAGATTGTGGTGAGGGAACAGAGAACAAAGCTCATTTAGGACCTGCATTTACGAAGGGGGTAGGCAGCTGTATATCAGGGAGTAAACCTTCTGAGAATAAAAACAGCTGGAGCTTATTAAGGTAATTACACAGGGGAAAGGATAATGTACTGGGAACTCCTCAGAAGAATCTGATTTGTGGTGACGGGAGAGAGACAAAAGCTCATTTAAGAACGACATGAACATGCTGCGTAGGTTGCTGTTTATCAGTAAATATCTCCACTGAGAATCAGAAAAGCAGTAGCTTAATAATTTAAGTACTTCCTGGTATGGTTACTGTACTGGCAACTCCCCAAAAGAATCTGGATTGTGGTGAGGGAACAGAGAAAAAAGCTAATTTAGGAACGACATGAACATGCTGCGTAGGTAGCTGTTTATCAGTAAATATCTCCACTGAGATTAAGAAAAGCAGTAGCTTAATAAATTAAGTACTTCCTGGTATGGTTACTGTACTGGTAACGCCCCAAAAGAATCTGGATTGTGGTGAGGGAACAGAGAAAAAAGCTCATTTAGGACCTGCACTTACGAAGTGGGTAGGCAGCTGTATATCAGGGAGTAAACCTTCTGAGAATAAAAACAGCTGGAGCTTGTTAAGGTAATTACACAGTGGAAAGGATAATGTACTGGGAACTCCTCAGAAGAATCTGATTTGTGGTGAGGGGAGAGAGATAAAAGCTCATTTAGGAACGACATGAACATGCTGCATAGGTAGCTGTTTATCAATAAATATCTCCAATGAGATTAAGAAAAGCAGTAGCTTAATAAATTAAGTACTTCCTGCTATGGATATTGTACTGGTAACTCCCCAAAATAATCTGGATTGTGGTGAGGGAACAGAGAAAAAAGCTCATTTAAGACCTGCTCTTACAAAGGGGGTAGGCAGCTGTATTTCAGGGAGTAAACCTTCTGAGAATAAAAACAGCTGGAGCTTTTTAAGGTAATTACACAGGGGAAAGGATAATGTACTGGGAACTCCTCAGAAGAATCTGATTTGTGGTGAGGGGAGAGAGATAAAAGCTCATTTAGGAACGACATGAACATGCTGCATACGTAGCTGTTTATCAGTAAATATATCCAATGAGATTAAGAAAAGCAGAAGCTTAATAAATTAAGTAATTCCTGGTATGGTTACTGTACTGGTAACTCCCCAAAAGAATCTGGATTGTGGTGAGGGAACAGAGAAAAAAGCTCATTTTGGACCTGCACTTACGAAGGGGGTAGGCAGCTGTATATCAGCGAGTAAACCTTCTGCGAATAAAAACAGCTGGATTTTGTTAAGGTAATTACACAGGGGAAAGGATAATGTACTGGGAACTCCTCAGAAGAATCTGATTTTTGGTGAGGGGAGAGAGATAAAAGCTCATTTAGGAACGACATGAACATGCTGCATACGTAGCTATTTATCAGTAAATATCTCCACTGAGATTAAGAAAAGCAGTAGCTTAATAAATTAAGTACTTCCTGCTATGGATATTGTACTGGTAACTCCCCAAAATAATCTGGATTGTGGTGAGGGAACAGAGAAAAAAGCTCATTTAAGACCTGCTCTTACGAAGGGGGTAGGCAGCTGTATATCAGGGAGTAAACCTTCTGAGAATAAAAACAGCTGGAGCTTTTTAAGGTAATTACACAGGGGAAAGGATAATGTACTGACAACTCCTCAGAAGAATCTGATTCGTGGTGAGGGGAGAGAGATAAAAGCTCATTTAGGAACGACATGAACATACTGCGTAGGTAGCTGTTTATCAGTAAATATCTCCACTGAGATTAAGAAAAGCAGTAGCTTAATAAATTAAGTACTTCCTGGTATGGTTACTGTACTGGTAACTCCCCAAAAGAATCTGGATAGTGGTGAGGGAACAGAGAAAAAAGCTCATTTAGGACCTGCACTTACGAAGTGGGTAGGCAGCTGTATATCAGGGAGTATCGCTTCTGAGAATAAAAACAGCTGGAGCTTGTTAAGGTAATTACACAGGGGAAAGGATAATGTACTGGGAACTCCTCAGAAGAATCTGATTTGTGGTGAGGGGAGAGAGATAAAAGCTCATTTAGGAACGACATGAACATGCTGCGCAGGTAGCTGTTTATCAGTAAATATCTCCACTGAGATTAAGAAAAGCAGTAGCTTAATAAATTAAGTACTTCCTGGTATGGTTACTGTACTGGTAACTCCCCAATAGAATCTAGATTGTGGTGAGGGAACAGAGAACAAAGCTCATTTAGTACCTGCACTTACGAAGGGGGTAGGCAGCTGTATATCAGGGTGTAAACCTTCTGAGAATAAAAACAGCTGGAGCTTATTAAGGTAATTACACAGGGGAAAGGATAATGTACTGGGAACTCCTCAGAAGAATCTGATTTGTGGTGACGGGAGAGAGATAAAAGCTCATTTAAGAACGACATGAACATGCTGCGTAGGTAGCTGTTTATCAGTAAATATCTCCACTGAGAATCAGAAAAACAGTAGCTTAATAATTTAAGTACTTCCTGGTATGGTTACTGTACTGGCAACTCCCCAAAAGAATCTGGATTGTGGTGAGGGAACAGAGAAAAAAGCTAATTTAGGAACAACATGAACATGCTGCGTAGGTAGCTGTTTATCAGTAAATATCTCCACTGAGATTAAGAAAAGCAGTAGCTTAATAAATTAAGTACTTCCTGGTATGGTTACTGCACTGGTAACGGCCCAAAAGAATCTGGATTGTGGTGAGGGAACAGAGAAAAAAGCTCATTTAGGACCTGTACTTACGAAGGGGGTGGCAACTGTATATCAGGGAGTATCGCTTCTGAGATTAAAAACAGCTGGAGTTGTTAAGGTAATTACACAGGGGAAAGGATAATGTACTGGGAACTAATCAGAAGAATCTGATTCGTAGTGAGGAGAGAGAGATAAAAGCTCATTAAGAACGACATGAACATGCTGCATACATAGCTGTTTATCAGTAAATATCTCCACTGAGATTAAGAAAACAGTAACTTAATAAATTAAGTACTTCCTGGTATGAATACTGTACTGTTAACTCCCCAAAGAGATCTGGATTGTGGTGAGGGAACAGAGATAAAAGCTCATTTAGGAACGACATGAACATGCTGCGTAGGTAGCTGTTTATCGGGACATATCTCCACTGAGTTTAAGAAAAACAGTAGCTTAATAATTTAAGTACTTCCTGGTATGGTTACTGTACTGGCAACTCCCCAAAAGAATCTGGATTGTGGTGAGGGAACAGAGAAAAAAGCTAATTTAGGAACAACATGAACATGCTGCGTAGGTAGCTGTTTATCAGTAAATATCTCCACTGAGATTAAGAAAAGCAGTAGCTTAATAAATTAAGTACTTCCTGGTATGGTTACTGCACTGGTAACGGCCCAAAAGAATCTGGATTGTGGTGAGGGAACAGAGAAAAAAGCTCATTTAGGACCTGTACTTACGAAGGGGGTGGCAACTGTATATCAGGGAGTATCGCTTCTGAGATTAAAAACAGCTGGAGTTGTTAAGGTAATTACACAGGGGAAAGGATAATGTACTGGGAACTAATCAGAAGAATCTGATTCGTAGTGAGGAGAGAGAGATAAAAGCTCATTAAGAACGACATGAACATGCTGCATACATAGCTGTTTATCAGTAAATATCTCCACTGAGATTAAGAAAACAGTAACTTAATAAATTAAGTACTTCCTGGTATGAATACTGTACTGTTAACTCCCCAAAGAGATCTGGATTGTGGTGAGGGAACAGAGATAAAAGCTCATTTAGGAACGACATGAACATGCTGCGTAGGTAGCTGTTTATCGGGACATATCTCCACTGAGTTTAAGAAAAGCAGTAGCTTAATAAATTAAGTACTTCCTGGTATGGTTACTGTACTGGTAACTCCCCAAAAGAATCTGGATTGTGGTGAGGGAACAAAGAACAAAGCTCATTTAGGACCTGCACTTACGAAGGGGGTAGGCAGCTGTATATCAGGTAGTAAGCCTTCTGAGAATAAAAACAGCTGGAGCTTGTGAAGGTAATTACACAGGGGAAAGGATAATGTACTGGGAACTCCTCAGAAGTATCTGATTCGTGGTTACGGGAGAGAGATAAAAGCTCATTTAAGAACGACATGAACATTCTGCGTAGGTAGCTGTTTATCAGTAAATATCTCCACTGAGATTAAGAAAAGCAGTAGCTTAATAAATTAAGTACTTCCTGGTATGGTTACTGTACTGGTAACTCCCCAAAAGAATCTGGATTGTGGTGAGGGAACAGAGAAAAAAGCTCATTTAGGACCTGCACTTACGAAGTGGGTAGGCAGCTGTATATCAGGGAGTATCGCTTCTGAGAATGAAAACAGCTGGAGCTTGTTAAGGTAATTACACAGGGGAAAGGATAATGTACTGGGAACTCCTCAGAAGAATCTGATTTGTGGTGAGGGGAGAGAGATAAAAGCTCATTTAGGAACGACATGAACATGCTGCGCAGGTAGCTGTTTATCAGTAAATATCTCCACTGAGATTAAGAAAAGCAGTAGCTTAATAAATTAAGTACTTCCTGGGATGGTTACTGTACTGGTAACTCCCCAATAGAATCTAGATTGTGGTGAGGGAACAGAGAACAAAGCTCATTTAGGACCTGCATTTACGAAGGGGGTAGGCAGCTGTATATCAGGGAGTAAACCTTCTGAGAATAAAAACAGCTGGAGCTTATTAAGGTAATTACACAGGGGAAAGGATAATGTACTGGGAACTCCTCAGAAGAATCTGATTTGTGGTGACGGGAGAGAGACAAAAGCTCATTTAAGAACGACATGAACATGCTGCGTAGGTTGCTGTTTATCAGTAAATATCTCCACTGAGAATCAGAAAAGCAGTAGCTTAATAATTTAAGTACTTCCTGGTATGGTTACTGTACTGGCAACTCCCCAAAAGAATCTGGATTGTGGTGAGGGAACAGAGAAAAAAGCTAATTTAGGAACGACATGAACATGCTGCGTAGGTAGCTGTTTATCAGTAAATATCTCCACTGAGATTAAGAAAAGCAGTAGCTTAATAAATTAAGTACTTCCTGGTATGGTTACTGTACTGGTAACGCCCCAAAAGAATCTGGATTGTGGTGAGGGAACAGAGAAAAAAGCTCATTTAGGACCTGCACTTACGAAGTGGGTAGGCAGCTGTATATCAGGGAGTAAACCTTCTGAGAATAAAAACAGCTGGAGCTTGTTAAGGTAATTACACAGTGGAAAGGATAATGTACTGGGAACTCCTCAGAAGAATCTGATTTGTGGTGAGGGGAGAGAGATAAAAGCTCATTTAGGAACGACATGAACATGCTGCATAGGTAGCTGTTTATCAATAAATATCTCCAATGAGATTAAGAAAAGCAGTAGCTTAATAAATTAAGTACTTCCTGCTATGGATATTGTACTGGTAACTCCCCAAAATAATCTGGATTGTGGTGAGGGAACAGAGAAAAAAGCTCATTTAAGACCTGCTCTTACAAAGGGGGTAGGCAGCTGTATTTCAGGGAGTAAACCTTCTGAGAATAAAAACAGCTGGAGCTTTTTAAGGTAATTACACAGGGGAAAGGATAATGTACTGGGAACTCCTCAGAAGAATCTGATTTGTGGTGAGGGGAGAGAGATAAAAGCTCATTTAGGAACGACATGAACATGCTGCATACGTAGCTGTTTATCAGTAAATATATCCAATGAGATTAAGAAAAGCAGAAGCTTAATAAATTAAGTAATTCCTGGTATTGTTACTGTACTGGTAACTCCCCAAAAGAATCTGGATTGTGGTGAGGGAACAGAGAAAAAAGCTCATTTAGGACCTGCACTTACGAAGGGGGTAGGCAGCTGTATATCAGCGAGTAAACCTTCTGCGAATAAAAACAGCTGGATTTTGTTAAGGTAATTACACAGGGGAAAGGATAATGTACTGGGAACTCCTCAGAAGAATCTGATTTTTGGTGAGGGGAGAGAGATAAAAGCTCATTTAGGAACGACATGAACATGCTGCATACGTAGCTATTTATCAGTAAATATCTCCACTGAGATTAAGAAAAGCAGTAGCTTAATAAATTAAGTACTTCCTGCTATGGATATTGTACTGGTAACTCCCCAAAATAATCTGGATTGTGGTGAGGGAACAGAGAAAAAAGCTCATTTAAGACCTGCTCTTACGAAGGGGGTAGGCAGCTGTATATCAGGGAGTAAACCTTCTGAGAATAAAAACAGCTGGAGCTTTTTAAGGTAATTACACAGGGGAAAGGATAATGTACTGACAACTCCTCAGAAGAATCTGATTCGTGGTGAGGGGAGAGAGATAAAAGCTCATTTAGGAACGACATGAACATACTGCGTAGGTAGCTGTTTATCAGTAAATATCTCCACTGAGATTAAGAAAAGCAGTAGCTTAATAAATTAAGTACTTCACGGTATGGTTACTGTACTGGTAACTCCCCAAAAGAATCTGGATTGTGGTGAGGGAACAGAGAAAAAAGCTCATTTAGGACCTGCAATTACGAAGGGGGTAGGCAGCTGTGCATCAGGGAGTAAACCTTCTGAGAATAAAAACAGCTGGAGCTTGTTAAGGTAATTACACAGGGTAGAGGATAATGTACTGGGAACTCCTCAGAAGAATCTGATTTGTGGTGAGGGGAGAGAGATAAAAGCTCATTTAGGAACGACATGAACATGCTGCGTAGGTAGCTGTTTATCAGTAAATATCTCTACTGAGATTAAGAGAAGCAGTAGCTTAATAAATTAAGTACTTCCTTGTATGGTTACTGTACTGGTAACTCCCCAAAAGAATCTGGATAGTGGTGAGGGAACAGAGAAAAAAGCTCATTTAGGACCTGCACTTACGAAGTGGGTAGGCAGCTGTATATCAGGAAGTATCGCTTCTGAGAATAAAAACAGCTGGAGCTTGTTAAGGTAATTACACAGGGGAAAGGATAATGTACTGGGAACTCCTCAGAAGAATCTGATTTGTGGTGAGGGGAGAGAGATAAAAGCTCATTTAGGAACGACATGAACATGCTGCGCAGGTAGCTGTTTATCAGTAAATATCTCCACTGAGATTAAGAAAAGCAGTAGCTTAATAAATTAAGTACTTCCTGGTATGGTTACTGTACTGGTAACTCCCCAATAGAATCTAGATTGTGGTGAGGGAACAGAGAACAAAGCTCATTTAGGACCTGCACTTACGAAGGGGGTAGGCAGCTGTATATCAGGGTGTAAACCTTCTGAGAATAAAAACAGCTGGAGCTTATTAAGGTAATTACACAGGGGAAAGAATAATGTACTGGGAACTCCTCAGAAGAATCTGATTTGTGGTGACGGGAGAGAGATAAAAGCTCATTTAAGAACTACATGTACATGCTGCGTAGGTAGCTGTTTATCAGTAAATATCTCCACTGAGAATCAGAAAAACAGTAGCTTAATAATTTAAGTACTTCCTGGTATGGTTACTGTACTGGCAACTCCCCAAAAGAATCTGGATTGTGGTGAGGGAACAGAGAAAAAAGCTAATTTGGAACGACATGAACATGCTGCGTAGGTAGCTGTTTATTAGTAAATATCTCCACTGAGATTAAGAAAAGCAGTAGCTTAATAAATTAAGTACTTCCTGGTATGGTTACTGTACTGGTAACGGCCCAAAAGAATCTGGATTGTGGTGAGGGAACAGAGAAAAAAGCTCATTTAGGATCTGTACTTACGAAGGGGGTGGCAGCTGTATATCAGGGAGTATCGCTTCTGAGATTAAAAACAGCTGGAGCTTGTTAAGGTAATTACACAGGGGAAAGGATATTGTACTGGGAACTAATCAGAAGAATCTGATTCGTAGTGAGGAGGGAGAGATAAAAGCTCATTAAGAACGACATGAACATGCTGCATACGTAGCTGTTTATCAGTAAATATCTCCACTGAGATTAAGAAAACAGTAACTTAATAAATTAAGTGCTTCCTGGTATGAATACTGTACTGTTAACTCCCCAAAGAATCTGGATTGTGGTGAGGGAACAGAGAAAAAAGCTCATTTAGGAACGACATGAACATGCTGGGTAGGTAGCTGTTTATCGGGACATATCTCCACTGAGTTTAAGAAAAGCAGTAGCTTAATAAATTAAGTACTTCCTGGTATGGTTACTGTACTGGTAACTCCCCAAAAGAATCTGGATTGTGGTGAGGGAACAAAAAACAAAGCTCATTTATGACCTGCACTTACGAAGGGGGTAGGCAGCTGTATATCAGGTAGTAAGCCTTCTGAGAATAAAAACAGCTGGAGCTTGTGAAGGTAATTACACAGGGGAAAGGATAATGTACTGGAAACTCCTCAGAAGAATCTGATTTGTGGTGACGTGAGAGATAAAAGCTCATTTAAGAACGACATGAACATGCTGCGTAGGTTGCTGTTTATCAGTAAATATCTCCACTGAGAATCAGAAAAGCAGTAGCTTAATAATTTAAGTACTTCCTGGTATGGTTACTGTACTGGCAACTCCCCAAAAGAATCTGGATTGTGGTGAGGGAACAGAGAAAAAAGCTAATTTAGGAACGACATGAACATGCTGCGTAGGTAGCTGTTTATCAGTAAATATCTCCACTGAGATTAAGAAAAGCAGTAGCTTAATAAATTAAGTACTTCCTGGTATTGTTACTGTACTGGTAACGCCCAAAAAGAATCTGGATTGTGGTGAGGGAACAGAGAAAAAAGCTCATTTAGGACCTGCACTTACGAAGTGGGTAGGCAGCTGTATATCAGGGAGTAAACCTTCTGAGAATAAAAACAGCTGGAGCTTGTTAAGGTAATTACACAGTGGAAAGGATAATGTACTGGGAACTCCTCAGAAGAATCTGATTTGTGGTGAGGGGAGAGAGATAAAAGCTCATTTAGGAACGACATGAACATGCTGCATAGGTAGCTGTTTATCAGTAAATATCTCCACTGAGATTAAGAAAAGCAGTAGCTTAATAAATTAAGTACTTCTTGGTATGGTTACTGTACTGGTATCTCCCCAAAAGAATCTGGATTTTTGTGAGGGAACAGAGAAAAAAGCTCATTTAGGACCTGCACTTACGAAGGGGGTAGGCAGCTGTATATCAGCGAGTAAACCTTCTGCGAATAAAAACAGCTGGATCTTGTTAAGGTAATTACACAGGGGAAAAGATAATGTACTGGGAACTCCTTAGAAGAATCTGATTTGTGGTGAGGGGAGAGAGATAAAAGCTCATTTAGGAACGACATGAACATGCTGCGTACGTAGCTGTTTATCAGTAAATATCTCCACTGAGATTAAGAAAACAGTAGCTTAATAAATTAAGTACTTCCCGGTATGGTTACTGTACTGGTAACTCCCCAAAAGAATCTGGATTGTGGTGAGGGAACAGAGAAAAATGCTCATTTAGGACCTGCACTTACGAAGGGGGTAGGCAGCTGTGCATCAGGGAGTAAACCTTCTGAGAATAAAAACAGCTGGAGCTTGATAAGGTAATTACACAGGGTAAAGGATAATGTACTGGGACTCCTCAGAAGAATCTGATTTGTGGTGAGAGGACAGAGATAAAATCTCACTTAGGAACGACATGAACATGCTGCGTAGGTAGCTGTTTATCAGTAAATATCTCCACTGAGATTAAGAAAAGCAGTAGCTTAATGAATTCAGTACTTCCTGGTATGGTTACTGTACTGGTAACTCCCCAAAAGAATCTGGATTGTGGTGAGGGAACAGAGAAAAATGCTCATTTAGGACCTGCACTTACGAAGGGGGTAGGCAGCTGTATATCAGGGAGCAAACCTTCTGAGAATAAAAACAGCTGGAGCTTGTTAAGGTAATTACACAGGGGAAAGGATAATGTACTGGGAACTCCTCAGAAGAATCTGATTTGTGGTGACGGGAGAGAGATAAAAGCTCATTTAGGAACGACATGAACATGCTGCGTAGGTAGCTGTTTATCAGTAAATATCTCCACTGAGATTAAGAAAAGCAATAGCTTAATAATTTAAGTACTTCCTGGTATGGTTTATGTACTCATAACTCCCCAAAAGAATCTGGATTGTGGTGACGGAACAGTGAAAAAAGCTCTTTTAGGAACGAAATGAACATTCTGCGTAGGTAGCTGTTTATCAGTAAATATCTCCACTGAGATTAAGAAAAGCAGTAGCTTAATAAATTAAGTACGTCCTGATATGGTTACTGTAATGGTAACTCCCCAAAAGAATCTGGATTGTGGTGAGGGAACAGAGAAAAAAGCTCATTTAGGACCTGCACTTACGAAGGGGGTAGGCAGCTGTATATCATTGAGTAAACACTCTGAGAATAAAAACAGCTGGAGCTTGTTAAGGTAATTACGCAGGGGAAAGGATAATGTACTGGGAACTCCTCAGAAGCATCTGATTTGTGGTGAGGGGAGAGAGACAAAAGCTCATTTATGAACGATATGAACATGCTGCATACGTAGCTATTTATCAGTAAATATCTCCACTGAGATTAAGAAAAGCAGTAGCTTAATAAATTAAGTACTTCCTGCTATGGATATTGTACTGGTAACTCCCCAAAATAATCTGGATTGTGGTGAGGGAACAGAGAAAAAAGATCATTTAAGACCTGCTCTTACGAAGGGGGTAGGCAGCTGTATATCAGGGAGTAAACCTTCTGAGAATAAAAACAGCTGGAGCTTTTAAAGGTAATTACACAGGGGAAAGGATAATGTACTGGGAACTCCTCAGAAGAATCTGATTTGTGGTGAGGGGAGAGAGATAAAAGCTCATTTAGGAACGACATGAACATACTGCGTATGTAGCTGTTTATCAGTAAATATCTCCACTGAGTTTAAGAAAAGCAGTAGCTTAATAAATTAAGTATTTCCTGGTATGGGTACTGTACTGGTAACTCCCCAAAAGAATCTGGATAGTGGTGAGGGAACAGAGAAAAAAGCTCATTTAAGACCTGCCCTTACGAAGGGGGTAGGCAGCTGTATATCAGAGAGTAAACCTTCTGAGAATAAAAACAGCTGGAGCTTGTTAAGGTAATTACACAGGGGAAAGGATAATGTACTGGGAACTCCTCAGAAGAATCTGATTCGTGGTGAGGGGAGAGAGATAAAAGCTCATTTAGGAACGACATGAACATGCTGCGTACGTAGCTGTTTATCAGTAAATATCTCCACTGAGATTAAGAAAACAGTAGCTTAATAAATTAAGTACTTCCCGGTATGGTTACTGTACTGGCAACTCCCCAATAGAATCTGGATTGTGGTGAGGGAACAGAGAAAAAAGCTAATTTAGGAACGACATGAACATGCTGCGTAGGTAGCTGTTTATCAGTAAATATCTCCACTGAGATTAAGAAAAGCAGTAGCTTAATAAATTAAGTACTTCCTGGTATGGTTACTGTACTGGTAACGCCCCAAAAGAATCTGGATTGTGGTGAGGGAACAGAGAAAAAAGCTCATTTAGGACCTGCACTTACGAAGTGGGTAGGCAGCTGTATATCAGGGAGTAAACCTTCTGAGAATAAAAACAGCTGGAGCTTGTTAAGGTAATTACACAGTGGAAAGGATAATGTACTGGGAACTCCTCAGAAGAATCTGATTTGTGGTGAGGGGAGAGAGATAAAAGCTCATTTAGGAACGACATGAACATGCTGCATAGGTAGCTGTTTATCAGTAAATATCTCCACTGAGATTAAGAAAAGCAGTAGCTTAATAAATTAAGTACTTCTTGGTATGGTTACTGTACTGGTATCTCCCCAAAAGAATCTGGATTGTGGTGAGGGAACAGAGAAAAAAGCTCATTTATTACCTGACTTACGAAGGGGGTAGGCAGCTATATATCAGGGAGTAAAACTTCTGCGAATAAAAACAGCTGGAGCTTGTTAAGGTAATTACACAGGGGAAAGGATAATGTACTGGGAACTCCTCAGAAGAATCGGATTTGTGGTGAGCGGAGAGAGATAAAAGCTCATGTAGGAACGACATGAACATGCTGCGTAGGTAGCTGTTTATCAGTAAATATCTCTACTGAGATTAAGAAAAGCATTCGCTTAATAAATTAAGTACTTCCTTCTATGGATACTGTACTGGTAACTCCCCAAAAGAATCTGGATTGTGGTGAGGGAAAAGAGAAAAAAGCTCATTTAGGACCTGCACTTACGAAGGGGGTAGGCAGCATTATATCAGGGAGTAAACGTTCTGAGAACAAAAACAGCTGGAGCTTGTTAAGGTAATTACACAGGGGAAAGGACAATGTACTGGGAACTCCTCAGAAGAATCTGATTTGTGGTGAGGGCAGAGAGATAAAAGGTCATTTAGGAACGACATGAACATGCTGCGTAGGTAGCTGTTTATCAGTAAATATCTCCACTGAGATTAAGAAAAGCAGTATCTTAATAAATTAAGTACTTCCTGGTACGATTACTGTACTGGTAAGTCCCGAAAAGAATCTGGATTGTGGTGAGGGAACAGAGAAAAAAGCTCATTTACGACCTGCACTTACGAAGGGGGTAGGCAGCTGTATATCAGGGAGTAAACCTTCTGAGAATAAAAACAGCTGGAGCTTGGTAAGGTAATTACACAGGGGAAAGGATAATGTACTGGGAACTCCTCAGAAGAATCAGATTTGTGGTGACGGGAGAGAGATAAAGCTCATTTAGGAACGACATGAACATGCTGCGTAGGTAGCTGTTTATCAGTAAATATCTCCACAGAGATTAAGAAAAGCAGTAGCTTAATAAATTAAGTACTTCCTGGTATGGTTACTGTACTGGTAACCCCCCATAAGATTCTGGATTGTGGTGATGGAACAGAGAAAAATGCTCATTTAGGACCTGCACTTACGAAGGGTGTAGGCAGCTGTATATCAGGGAGTAAACCTTCTGAGAATAAAA
This sequence comes from Perognathus longimembris pacificus, assembly GCF_023159225.1. NCBI lineage: Eukaryota > Metazoa > Chordata > Mammalia > Rodentia > Heteromyidae > Perognathus > Perognathus longimembris. The sequence continues at coordinate 37,307 of NW_025961216.1, read as the reverse complement.
ACAGCTAGAGGTTGTTAAGGTAATTACACATGGGAAAGGATAATGTACTGGGAACTCCTCAGAAGAATCTGATTTGTGGTGAGGGGAGAGAGAGCAAAGCTCATTTAGGAAAGACATGAACATGCTGCGTACGTAGCTGTTTATCAGTAAATATCTCCACTGAGATTAAGAAAAGCAGTAGCTTAATAAATTAAGTACTTCCTGGTATGGTTACTGTACTGGTAACTCCCCAAAAGAATTTGGATTGTGGTGAGGGAACAGAGAAATAAGCTCATTTAGGACTTGCACTTACGAAGGGGGTAGGCAGCTGTATATCAAGGATTAAACCTTCTGAGAATAAAAACAGCTGGAGCTTGTTAAGGTAATTACACAGGGGAAAGGATAATGTACTGGGAATTCCTCAGAAGAATCTGATTTGTGGTGAGGGGAGAGAGATAAAAGCTCATTTAGTAACGACATGAACATGCTGCATACGTAGCTGTTTATCAGTAAATATCTACACTGAGATTAAGAAAAGCAGTAGCATAATAAATTAAGTACTTCCTAGTATGGTTACTGTACTGGTAACTCCCCAAAAGAATCTGGATTGTCGTGAGGGAACAGAGAAAAAAGCTCATTTATGGCCTGCACTTACGAAGGGGGCAGGTAGCTGTATATCAGGGTGTAAACCTTCTGAGAATAAAAACAGCTGGAGCTTGTTAAGGTAATTACACAGGGGAAAGGATAATGTACTTGGAACTCCTCAGAAGAATCTGATTTGTGGTGAGGGGAGAGAGATAAAAGCTCATTTAGTAACGACATGAACATGCTGCGTACGTACCTGTTTATCAGTAAATATCTACACTGAGATTAAGAAAAGCAGTAGCTTAATAATTTAAGTACTTCCTGGTTTGGTTACTGTACTGGTAAGTCCCGAAAAGAATCTGGATTGTGGTGAGGGAACAGAGAAAAAAGCTCACTTACGACTTGCACTTACGAAGGGGGTAGGCAGCTGTATATCAGGGAGTAAACCTTCTGAGAATAAAAACAGCTGGAGCTTGTTAAGGTAATTACACAGGGGAAAGGATAATGTACTGGGAACTCCTCAGAAGAATCAGATTTGTGGTGACGGGTGAGAGATATAAGCTCATTTAGGAACGACATGAACATGCTGCGTAGGTAGCTGTTTATCAGTAAATATCTCCACTGAGATTAAGCAAAGCAGTAGCTTAATAAATTAAGTACTTCCTGGTATGGATACTGTACTGGGAACTCCCCAAAAGAATCTGGATTGTGGTGAGGGAACAGAGAAAAAAGCTCATTTAGGAGCTGCGCTTACGAAGGTGTAGGCAGCTGTATATCAGTGAATAAACCTTCTGAGAATAAAAACAGCTGGAGCTTGTTAAGTTAATTACACAGGGGAAAGGATAATGTACTGGGAACTCCTCAGAAAAATCTGATTTGTGGTGAGGGGAGAGAGATAAAAGCTCATTTAGGAACGACATGAACATGCTGCGTAGGTAGCAGTTTATCAGTAAATATCTCCACTGAGATTAAGAAAAGCAGTAGCTTAATAAATTAAGTACTTCCTGGTATGGTTACTGTACTGGTAACTCCCCAAAGGAATCCAGATTGTGGTGAGGGAACAGAGAAAAAAGCTCATTTAGGACCTGCACTTACGAAGGGTGTAGTCTGCTGTATATCAGGGAGTAAACCATCAGAGAATAAAAACAGCTGGAGCTTGTTAAAGGAATTACACGGCGGAAAGGATAATGTACTGGGAACTCCTCAGAAGAATCTGATTTGTGGTGAGGGGAGAGAGATAAAAGCTCATTTGTGAACGACATGAACATGCTGCGTAGGTAGCTGTTTATCAGTAAATATCTCCACTGAGATTAAGCAAAGCAGTAGCTTAATAAATTAAGTACTTCCTGGTATGGTTACTCTACTGGTAACTCCCCAAAAGAATCTGGATTGTGGTGAGGGAACAGAGAAAAAAGCTCATTTAGGACCTGCACTTACGAAGGGGGTAGGCAGCTGTATATCAGGCAGTAAACCTTCTGAGAATAAAAACAGCTGGAGCCTGTTAAGGTAATTACACAGAAGAAAGGATAATGTACTGGGAACTCCTCAGAAGAATCTGATTTGTGGTGAGGGGAGAGAGATAAAAGCTCATTTATGAACGACATGAACATGCTGCATACGTAGCTATTTATCAGTAAATATCTCCACTGAGATTAAGAAAAGCAGTAGCTTAATAAATTAAGTACTTCCTGCTATGGATATTGTACTGGTAACTCCCCAAAATAATCTGGATTGTGGTGAGGGAACAGAGAAAAATGCTCATTTAAGACCTGCTCTTACGAAGGGGGTAGGCAGCTGTATTTCAGGGAGTAAACCTTCTGAGAATAAAAACAGCTGGAGCTTTTTAAAGTAATTACACAGGGGAAAGGATAATGTACTGGGAACTCCTCAGAAGAATCTGATTTGTGGTGAGGGGAGAGAGATAAAAGCTCATTTAGGAACGACATGAACATACTGCGTATGTAGCTGTTTATCAGTAAATATCTCCACTGAGATTAAGAAAAGCAGTAGCTTAATAAATTAAGTATATCCTGGTATGGGTACTGTACTGGTAACTCCCCAAAAGAATCTGGATAGTGGTGAGGGAACAGGGAAAAAAGCTCATTTAAGACCTGCACTTACGAAGGGGGTAGGCAGCTGTATATCAGAGAGTAAACCTTCTGAGAATAAAAACAGCTGGAGCTTGTTAAGGTAATTACACAGGGGAAAAGTTAATGTACTGGGAACTCCTTAGAAGAATCTGATTTGTGGTGAGGGGAGAGAGCTAAAAGCTCATTTAGGAACGACATGAACATGCTGCGTACGTAGCTGTTTATCAGTAAATATCTCCACTGAGATTAAGAAAACAGTAGCTTAATAAATTAAGTACTTCCCGGTATGGTTACTGTACTGGTAACTCCCCAAAAGAATCTGGATTGTGGTGAGGGAACAGAGAAAAATGCTCATTTAGGACCTGCACTTACGAAGGGGGTAGGCAGCTGTGCATCAGGGAGTAAACCTTATGAGAATAAAAACAGCTGGAGCTTGATAAGGTAATTACACAGGGTAAAGGATAATGTACTGGGAACTCCTCAGAAGAATCTGATTTGTGGTGAGAGGACAGAGATAAAATCTCACTTAGGAACGACATGAACATGCTGCGTAGGTAGCTGTTTATCAGTAAATATCTCCACTGAGATTAAGAAAAGCAGTAGCTTAATGAATTCAGTACTTCCTGGTATGGTTACTGTACTGGTAACTCCCCAAAAGAATCTGGATTGTGGTGAGGGAACAGAGAAAAATGCTCATTTAGGACCTGCACTTACGAAGGGGGTAGGCAGCTGTATATCAGGGAGCAAACCTTCTGAGAATAAAAACAGCTGGAGCTTGTTAAGGTAATTACACAGGGGAAAGGATAATGTACTGGGAACTCCTCAGAAGAATCTGATTTGTGGTGACGGGAGAGAGATAAAAGCTCATTTAGGAACGACATGAACATGCTGCGTAGGTAGCTGTTTATCAGTAAATATCTCCACTGAGATGAAGAAAAGCAATAGCTTAATAATTTAAGTACTTCCTGGTATGGTTTATGTACTCATAACTCCCCAAAAGAATCTGGATTGTGGTGACGGAACAGTGAAAAAAGCTCATTTAGGACCTGCACTTACGAAGGGGGTAGGCAGCTGTATATCAGGGAGTAAACCTTCTGAGAATAAAAACAGCTGGAGCTTGTTAAGGTAATTACACAGGGGAAAGGATAATGTACTGGGAACTCCTCAGAAGAATCTGATTTGTGGTGAGGGGAGAGAGATAAAAGCTCATTTAGGAACGACATGAACATACTGCGTATGTAGCTGTTTATCAGTAAATATCTCCACTGAGTTTAAGAAAAGCAGTAGCTTAATAAATTAAGTATTTCCTGGTATGGGTACTGTACTGGTAACTCCCCAAAAGAATCTGGATAGTGGTGAGGGAACAGAGAAAAAAGCTCATTTAAGACCTGCCCTTACGAAGGGGGTAGGCAGCTGTATATCAGAGAGTAAATCTTCTGAGAATAAAAACAGCTGGAGCTTGTTAAGGTAATTACACAGGGGAAAGGATAATGTACTGGGAACTCCTCAGAAGAATCTGATTCGTGGTGAGGGGAGAGAGATAAAAGCTCATTTAGGAACGACATGAACATGCTGCGTACGTAGCTGTTTATCAGTAAATATCTCCACTGAGATTAAGAAAACAGTAGCTTAATAAATTAAGTACTTCCCGGTATGGTTACTGTACTGGTAACTCCCCAAAAGAATCTGGATTGTGGTGAGGGAACAGAGAAAAAATCTCATTTAGGACCTGCACTTACGAAGGGGGTAGGCAGCTGTGCATCAGGGAGTAAACATTCTGAGAATAAAAACAGCAGGAGCTTGTTAAGGTAATTACACAGGGGAAAGGATAATGTACTGGGAATTCCTCAGAAGAATCTGATTTGTGGTGAGGGGAGAGAGATAAAAGCTCAATTATGAAAGACATGAACATGCTGCGTACGTAGCTGTTTATCAGTAAATATCTCCACTGAGATTAAGAAAAGCAGTAGCTTAATAAATTAAGTACTTCCTGGTATGGTTACTGTACTGGTAACTCCCCAAAAGAATCTTTATTGTGGTGAGGGAACAGAGAAAAAAGCTCATTTAGGGCATGCACTTACGAAGGGGGTATGCAGCTGTATATCAGGGAGTAAACCTTCTGAGAATAAAAACAGCTGGAGCTTGTTAAGGTAATTACACAGGGGAAAGGATAATGTACTGGGAACTGCTCAGAAGAATTTGATTTGTGGTGAGGGGAGAGAGATAAAAGCTCATTTAGGAACGTCATGAACATGCTGCGTAGGTAGCTGTTTATCAGTAAATATCTCCACTGAGATTAAGCAAAGCAGTACCTTAATAAATTAAGTACTTCCTGGTATGGAAACTGTACTGGTAACTCCCCAAAAGAATCTGGATTGTGGTGAGGGAACAGAGAAAAAAGCTCATTTAGGAGCTGCGCTTACGAAGGGGGTAGGCAGCTGTATATCAGGGAGTAAACCTTCTGAGTATAAAAACAGCTGGAGCTTGTTAAGGTATTTACACTGGGGAAAAGATAATGTACTGGGAACTCCTCAGAAGAATCTGATTTGTGGTGACGGGAGAGAGATAAAAGCTCATTTAAGAACGACATGAACATGCTGCATAGGTAGCTGTTTATCAGTAAATATCTCCACTGAGATTAAGAAAAGCAGTAGCTTAATAATTTAAGTACTTCCTGGTGTGGTTACTGTACTCGTAACTCCCCAAAGGAATCTGGATTGTGGTGACGGAACAGAGAAAAAAGCTCATTTAGGAACGACATGAACATGCTGCGTAGGTAGCAGTTTATCAGTAAATATCTCCACTGAGATTAAGAAAAGCAGTAGCTTAATAAATTAAGTACTTCCTGGTATGGTTACTGTACTGATAACTCCCCAAAAGAATCCGGATTGTGGTGAGGGAACAGAGAAAAAAGCTCATTTAGGAACTGCACTTACGAAGGGAGTAGGCAGCTGTATATCAGGGAGTAAACCTTCGGAGAATAAAAACAGCTGGAGCTTGTTAAGGTAATTACACAGGGGAAAGGATAATGTACTGGGAACTCCTCAGAAGAATCTGATTTTTGGTGAGGGGAGAGAGATAAAAGCTCATTTAGGAACGACATGAACATGCTGCGTAGGTAGCTGTTTATCAGTAAATATCTCCACTGAGATTAAGAAAAGCAGTAGCTTAATAATTTAAGCACTTCCTGGTATGGTTACTGTACTCTTAACTCCCCAAAAGAATCTGGATTGTGGTGACGGAACAGAGAAAAAAGCTCATTTGGGAACGACATGAACATGCTGCGTAGGTAGCTGTTTATCAGTAAATATCTCCACTGAGATTAAGAAAAGCAGTAACTTAATAAATTAAGTACTTCTTGGTATGGTTACTGTACTGGAAACTCCCCAAAAGAATCTGGCTTTTTGTGAGGGAACAGAGAAGAAAGCTCGTTTAGGACCTGCACTTACGAAGGGGGTAGGCAGGTGTATATCAGGGAGTAAACATTCTTCGAATAAAAACACCTGGAGCTTGTTAAGGTAATTACACAGGGGAAAGGATAATGTACTGGGAACTCCTCAGAAGAATCTGATTTGTGGTGAGGGGAGAGAGATAAAAGCTCATTTAGGAACGACATGAACATGCTGCGTAGGTAGCTGTTTATCAGTAAATATCTCCACTGAGATTAAGAAAAGCAGTAGCTTAATAAATTAAGTACTTCCTGGTATGGTTACTGTACTGGTAACTCCCCAAAAGAATCCGGATTGTAGTGAGGGAACAGAGAAAAAAGCTCATTTAGGATCTGCACTTACGAAGGGGGTAGGCAGCTGTATATCAGGGAGTAAACCTTCTGAGAATAAAAACAGCTGGAGCTTGTTAAAGTAATTACACAGGGGAAAGGATAATGTACTGGGAACTCCTCAGAAGAATCTGATTTGTAGTGAGGGGAGAGAGATAAAAGCTCATTTAGGAACGACAGGAACATGCTGCGGACGTAGCTGTTTATCAGTAAATATGTCCACTGAGATTAAGAAAAGCAGTAGCTTAATAAATTAAGTACTTCCTGGTATGGTTACTGTACTTGTAACTCCCCAAAAGAATCTGGATTGTGGTGAGGGAAAAGAGAAAAAGGCTCATTTAGGACCTGCACTTACGAAGGGGGAAGGCAGCTGTATATCAGGTAGTAAACCTTCTGAGAATAAAAACAGCTGGAGCTTTTTAACGTAATTACACAGGGGAAAGGATAATGTACTGGGAACTCCTCAGAAGAATCTGATTTGTGGTGAGGGGAGAGAGATAAAAGCTCATTTAGGAACGACATGAACATGCTGCATAGGTAGCTGTTTATCAGTAAATATCTCCACTGAGATTAAGAAAAGCAGTAGCTTAATAAATTAAGTACTTCTTGGTATGGTTACTGTACTGGTATCTCCCCAAAAGAATCTGGATTTTTGTGAGGGAACAGAGAAAAAAGCTCATTTAGGACCTGCACTTACGAAGGGGGTATTCAGCTGTATATCAGCGAGTAAACCTTCTGCGAATAAAAACAGCTGGATCTTGTTAAGGTAATTACGCAGGGGAAAGGATAATGTACTGGGAACTCCTCAGAAGCATCTGATTTGTGGTGAGGGGAGAGAGATAAAAGCTCATTTATGAACGATATGAACATGCTGCATACGTAGCTATTTATCAGTAAATATCTCCACTGAGATTAAGAAAAGCAGTAGCTTAATAAATTAAGTACTTCCTGGTATGGTTACTCTACTGGTAACTCCCCAAAAGAATCTGGATTGTGGTGAGGGAACAGAGAAAAAAGATCATTTAAGACCTGCTCTTACGAAGGGGGTAGGCAGCTGTATATCAGGGAGTAAACCTTCTGAGAATAAAAACAGCTGGAGCTTTTAAAGGTAATTACACAGGGGAAAGGATAATGTACTGGGAACTCCTCAGAAGAATCTGATTTGTGGTGAGGGGAGAGAGATAAAAGCTCATTTAGGAACGACATGAACATACTGCGTATGTAGCTGTTTATCAGTAAATATCTCCACTGAGTTTAAGAAAAGCAGTAGCTTAATAAATTAAGTATTTCCTGGTATGGGTACTGTACTGGTAACTCCCCAAAAGAATCTGGATAGTGGTGAGGGAACAGAGAAAAAAGCTCATTTAAGACCTGCCCTTACGAAGGGGGTAGGCAGCTGTATATCAGAGAGTAAACCTTCTGAGAATAAAAACAGCTGGAGCTTGTTAAGGTAATTACACAGGGGAAAGGATAATGTACTGGGAACTCCTCAGAAGAATCTGATTCGTGGTGAGGGGAGAGAGATAAAAGCTCATTTAGGAACGACATGAACATGCTGCGTACGTAGCTGTTTATCAGTAAATATCTCCACTGAGATTAAGAAAACAGTAGCTTAATAAATTAAGTACTTCCCGGTATGGTTACTGTACTGGTAACTCCCCAAAAGAATCTGGATTGTGGTGAGGGAACAGAGAAAAAATCTCATTTAGGACCTGCACTTACGAAGGGGGTAGGCAGCTGTGTATCAGGGAGTAAACCTTCTGAGAATAAAAACAGCTGGAGCTTGATAAGGTAATTACACAGGGTAAAGGATAATGTACTGGGAACTCCTCAGAAGAATCTGATTTGTGGTGAGAGGACAGAGATAAAATCTAACTTAGGAACGACATGAACATGCTGCGTAGGTAGCTGTTTATCAGCAAATATCTCCACTGAGATTAAGAAAAGCAGTAGCTTAATGAATTCAGTACTTCCTGGTATGGTTACTGTACTGGTAACTCCCCAAAAGAATCTGGAATGTGGTGAGGGAACAGAGAAAAATGCTCATTTAGGACCTGCACTTACGAAGGGGGTAGGCAGCTGTATATCAGGGAGTAAACCTTCTGAGAATAAAAACAGCAGGAGCTTGTTAAGGTAATTACACAGGGGAAAGGATAATGTACTGGGAATTCCTCAGAAGAATCTGATTTGTGGTGAGGGGAGAGAGATAAAAGCTCAATTAGGAAAGACATGAACATGCTGCGTACGTAGCTGTTTATCAGTAAATATCTCCACTGAGATTAAGAAAAGCAGTAGCTTAATAAATTAAGTACTTCCTGGTATGGTTACTGTACTGGTAACTCCCCAAAAGAATCTTTATTGTGTTGAGGGAACAGAGAAAAAAGCTCATTTAGGGCATGCACTTACGAAGGGGGTATGCAGCTGTATATCAGGGAGTAAACCTTCTGAGAATAAAAACAGCTGGAGCTTGTTAAGGTAATTACACAGGGGAAAGGATAATGTACTGGGAACTGCTCAGAAGAATTTGATTTGAGGTGAGGGGAGAGAGATAAAAGCTCATTTAGGAACGTCATGAACATGCTGCGTAGGTAGCTGTTTATCAGTAAATATCTCCACTGAGATTAAGCAAAGCAGTAGCTTAATAAATTAAGTACTTCCTGGTATGGAAACTGTACTGGTAACTCCCCAAAAGAATCTGGATTGTGGTGAGGGAACAGAGAAAAAAGCTCATTTAGGAGCTGCGCTTACGAAGGGGGTAGGCAGCTGTATATCAGGGAGTAAACCTTCTGAGTATAAAAACAGCTGGAGCTTGTTAAGGTATTTACACTGGGGAAAAGATAATGTACTGGGAACTCCTCAGAAGAATCTGATTTCTGGTGACGGGAGAGAGATAAAAGCTCATTTAAGAACGACGTGAACATGCTGCATAGGTAGCTGTTTATCAGTAAATATCTCCACTGAGATTAAGAAAAGCAGTAGCTTAATAATTTAAGTACTTCCTGGTGTGGTTACTGTACTCGTAACTCCCCAAAGGAATCTGGATTGTGGTGACGGAACAGAGAAAAAAGCTCATTTAGGAACGACATGAACATGCTGCGTAGGTAGCAGTTTATCAGTAAATATCTCCACTGAGATTAAGAAAAGCAGTAGCTTAATAAATTAAGTACTTCCTGGTATGGTTACTGTACTGATAACTCCCCAAAAGAATCCGGATTGTGGTGAGGGAACAGAGAAAAAAGCTCATTTAGGAACTGCACTTACGAAGGGGGTAGGCAGCTGTATATCAGGGAGTAAACCTTCGGAGAATAAAAACAGCTGGAGCTTGTTAAGGTAATTACACAGGGGAAAGGATAATGTACTGGGAACTCCTCAGAAGAATCTGATTTGTGGTGAGGGGAGAGAGATAAAAGCTCATTTAGGAACGACATGAACATGCTGCGTAGGTAGCTGTTTATCAGTAAATATCTCCACTGAGATTAAGAAAAGCAGTAGCTTAATAATTTAAGCACTTCCTGGTATGGTTACTGTACTGGTAACTCCCCAAAAGAATCTGGATTGTGGTGACGGAACAGAGAAAAAAGCTCATTTGGGAACGACATGAACATGCTGCGTAGGTAGCTGTTTATCAGTAAATATCTCCACTGAGATTAAGAAAAGCAGTAACTTAATAAATTAAGTACTTCTTGGTATGGTTACTGTACTGGAAACTCCCCAAAAGAATCTGGCTTTTTGTGAGGGAACAGAGAAGAAAGCTCGTTTAGGACCTGCACTTACGAAGGGGGTAGGCAGGTGTATATCAGGGAGTAAACATTCTTCGAATAAAAACACCTGGAGCTTGTTGAGGTAATTACACAGGGGAAAGGATAATGTACTGGGAACTCCTCAGAAGAATCTGATTTGTGGTGAGGGGAGAGAGATAAAAGCTCATTTAGGAACGACATGAACATGCTGCGTAGGTAGCTGTTTATCAGTAAATATCTCCACTGAGATTAAGAAAAGGAGTAGCTTAATAAATTAAGTACTTCCTGGTATGGTTACTGTACTGGTAACTCCCCAAAAGAATCCGGATTGTAGTGAGGGAACAGAGAAAAAAGCTCATTTAGGATCTGCACTTACGAAGGGGGTAGGCAGCTGTATATCAGGGAGTAAACCTTCTGAGAATAAAAACAGCTGGAGCTTGTTAAAGTAATTACACAGGGGAAAGGATAATGTACTGGGAACTCCTCAGAAGAATCTGATTTGTAGTGAGGGGAGAGAGATAAAAGCTCATTTAGGAACGACATGAACATGCTGCGTAGGAAGCTGTTTATCAGTAAATATCTCCACTGAGATTAAGAAAAGCAGTAGCTTAATAAATTAAGTACTTCCTAGTATGGTTATTGTACTTGTAACTCCCCAAAAGAATCTGGATTGTGGTGAGGGAAAAGAGAAAAAGGCTCATTTAGGACCTGCACTTACGAAGGGGGAAGGCAGCTGTATATCAGGGAGTAAACCTTCTGAGAATAAAAACAGCTGGAGCTTTTTAACGTAATTACACAGGGGAAAGGATAATGTACTGGGAACTCCTCAGAAGAATCTGATTTGTGGTGAGGGGAGAGAGATAAAAGCTCATTTAGGAACGACATGAACATGCTGCGTACGTAGCTGTTTATCAGTAAATATCTCCACTGAGATTAAGAAAAGCAGTAGCTTAATAAATTAAGTACTTCCTGGTATGGTTACTGTACTGGAAACTCACCAAAAGAATCTGGATTGTGGTGAGGGAACAGAGAAAAAAGCTCATTTAGGATCTGCACTTACGAAGGGGGTAGGCAGCAGTATATCAGGGAGTAAACCTTGTGAGAATAAAAACAGCTGGAGCTTGTTAAGGTAATTACACTGGGGAAAGGATAATGTACTGGGAACTCCTCAGAAGAATCTGATTTGTGGTGACGGGAGAGAGATAAAAGCTCATTTAGGAACGACATGAACATGCTGCGTAGGTGGCTGTTTAACAGTAAATATCTCCACTGAGATTAAGAAAAGCAGTAGCTTAATAAATTAGGTACTTCCTGGTTTGGTTACTGTACTGGTAACTCCCCAAAGAATCTGGATTGTGGTGAGGGAACAGAGAAAAAAGCTCATTTAGGACCTGCACTTACGAAGGGTGTAGGCAGCTGTATATCAGGGAGTAAACATTCTGAGAATAAAAACAGCTGGAGCTTGTTAAGGTAATTACACAGGGGAAAGGATAATGTACTGGGAACTCCTCAGAAGAATCTGATTTGTGGTGACGGGAGAGAGATAAAAGCTCATTTAAGAACGACATGAACATGCTGCGTAGGTAGCTGTTTATCAGTAAATATCTCCACTGACATTAAGAAAAGCAGTAGCTTAATAATTTAAGTACTTCCTGGTATGGTTACTGTACTGGTAACTCCCCAAAAGAATCTGGATTGTGGTCACGGAACAGAGAAAAAAGCTCATTTAGGAACGACAGGATCATGCTGCGTAGGTAGCTGTTTATCAGTAAATATCTCCACTGAGATTAAGAAAAGCAGTAGCTTAATAAACTAAGTACTTCTTGGTATGGTTACTGTACTGATAACTCCGCAAAAGAATCTGGATTTTTGTGAGGGAACAGAGAAAAAAGCTCATTTAGGACCTGCACTTACGAAGGGGGTAGGCAGCTGTATATCAGGGAGTAATCCTTCTGCGAAAAAAAACACCTGGAGCTTGTTAAGGTAATTACACAGGGGAAAGGATATTGTACTGGGAACTCCTCAGAAGAATCTGATTTGTCTTGAGGGGTGAGAGATAAAAGCTCATTTAGGAACGACATGAACATGCTGGGTAGGTGGCTGTTTATCAGTAAATATCTCCACTGAGATTAAGAAAAGCAGTAATTTAATAAATTAAATACTTCCTGGTATGGTTATTGTACTGGTAACTCACCAAAAGAATCTGGATTGTGGTGAGGGAACAGAGAAAAAGGCTCATTTAGGATCTGCACTTACGAAGGGGGTAGGCAGCTGTATATCAGAGAGTAAACCTTGTGAGAATAAAAACAGCTGGAGCTAGTTAAGGTAATTACACAGGGGAAAGGATAATGTGCTGGGAACTCCTCAGAAGAATCTGATTTTTGGTGAGGGGAGAGAGATAAAAGCTCATTTAGGAACGACATAAACATGCTGCATACGCAGCTGTTTATCAGTAAATATCTCCACTGAGATTAAGAAAAGCAGTAGCTTAATAAATTCAGTACTTCCTGGTATGGTTACTGTACTGGTAAGTCCCGAAAAGAATCTGGATTGTGGTGAGGGAACAGAGAAATAAGCTCATTTAAGACCTGCACTTACGAAGGGGGTAGGCAGCTTTATATCAGGGAGTAAACCTTCTGAGAAAAAAAACAGCTGGAGCTTGTTAGGGTGATTACACAGGGGAAAGGATAATGTACTGGTAACTCCCCAAAAGAATCTGGATTGTGGTGACGGAACAGAGAAAAAAGCTCATTTAGGAACGACAGGAACATGCTGCGTAGGTAGCTGTTTATCAGTAAATATCTCCACTGAGATTAAGAAAAGCAGTAGCTTAATAAATTAAGTACTTCCTGGTATGGTTACTGTACTGGTAACTCCCCAAAAGAATCTGGATTGTGGTGAGGGAACAGAGAAAAAAGCTCATTTAGGACCTGCACTTACGAAGGGGGTAGGCAGCTGTATATCAAGGAGTAAACGTTCTGAGAATAAAAACAGCTGGAGCTTGTTAAGGTAATTACACAGGGGAAAGGATAATGTACTGGGAACTCCTCAGAAGAATCTGATTTGTGGTGAGGGGAGAGAGATAAAAGCTCATTTAGGAACGACATGAACATGGTGCGTAGGTAGCTGTTTATCAGTAAATATCTCCACTGATATTAAGAAAAGCAGTAGCTTAACAAATTAAGTACTTCCTGGTATGGTTACTGTACTGGTAACTCCCCAAAAGAGTCTGGATTGTGGTGTCGGAACAGAGAAAAAAGCTCATTTAGGACCTGCACTTACGATGGAGGTAGGCAGCTGTATATCAGGGAGTAAACCTTCTGAGAATAAAAACAGCTGGAGCTTGTTAAGGTAATTACACAGGGGAAAGGATAATGTACTGGGAAATCCTCAGAAGAATCTGATTTGTGGTGACGGGAGAGAGATAAAAGCTCATTTAGGAACGACATGAACATGCTGCGTAGGTAGCTGTTTATCAGTAAATATCTCCACTGAGATTAAGAAAAGCAGTAGCTTAATAAATTAAGTACTTCCTGGTATGGTTACTGTACTGGTAACTCCCCAAAAGAATCTGGATTGTGGTGAGGGAAAAGAGAAAAAGGCTCATTTAGGAACCGCACTTACAAAGGGGGTAGGCAGCTGTATATCAGGGAGTAAACCTTCTGATAATACAAACAGCTGGAGCTTGTTAAGGTAATTACACAGGGGAAAGGATAATGTACTGGGAACTCCTCAGAAGAATCTGATTTGTGGTGAGGGGAGAGAGATAAAACCTCATTTAGGAACGACATGAACCTGTTGCGTACGTAGCTGTTTATCAGTAAATATCTCCACTGAGATTAAGAAAAGCAGTAGCTTAATAAATTAAGTACTTCCTGGTATGGTTACTGTACTGGTAACTACCCAAAAGAATCTGGATTGTGGTGAGGGAACAGACAAAAAAGCTCATTTAGGACCTGCACTTACGAAGGGGGTAGGCACCTGTATATTAGGCAGTAAACCTTCTGAGAATAAAAACAGCTGGAGCTTGTTAAGGTAATTACACAGGGGAAAGGATAATGTACTGGGAATTCCTCAGAAGAATCTGATTTGTGGTGAGGGGAGAGAGATAAAAGCTCATTTAGGACCGACATGAACATGCTGCGTACGTAGCTGTTTATCAGTAAATATCTCCACTGAGATTAAGAAAAGCAGTAGCTTAATAAATTAAGTACTTCCTGGTATGGTTACTGTACTGGTAACTCCCCAAAATAATCTGGATTGTGGTGAGGGAACAGAGAAAAAAGCTCATTTAGGGCCTGCACTTACGAAGGGCGCAGGCAGCTGTATATCAGGGAGAAAACCTTCTGAGAATAAAAACAGCTGGAGCTTGTTAAGGTAATTACACAGGGGAAAGGATAATGTACTGGGAACTCCTCAGAAGAATCTGATTTGTGGTGAGGGGAGAGAGATAAAAGCTCATTTAGGAACGACATGATCATGCTGCGTACGTAGCTGTTTATCATTAAATATCTCCACTGAGATTACGAAAAGCAGTAGCTTAATAAATTAAGTACTTCCTGGTATGGTTACTGTACTGGTAACTCCCCAAAAGAATCTGGATTGTGGTGAGGGAACAGAGAAAAAGCTCATTTAGGACCTGCACTTACGAAGGGGGTAGGCAGCTGTATATCAGGGAGTAAACCTTCTGAGAATAAAAACAGCTGGAGCTTTTTAAGGTAATTACACAGGGGAAAGGATAATATATTGGGAACTCCTCAGAAGAATCTGATTTGTAGTGAGGGGAGAGAGATAAAAGCTCATGAACATGCTGCATACGTAGCTGTTTATCAGTAAATATCTCCACTGAGATTAAGAAAAGCACTAGCTTAATAAATTAAGTACTTCCTCCTATGGATACTGTACTGGTAACTCCACAAAAGAATCTGGATTGTGGTGAGGGAACAGAGAAAAAAGCTCATTTAGGACCTGCACTTACGAAGGGGGTAGGCAGCTGTATATCAGGGAGTAAACCTTCTGAGAATGAAAACAGCTGGAGCTTGTTAAGGTAATTACACAGGGGAAAGGATAATGTACTGGGAACTCCTCAGAAGAATCTGATTTGTGGTGACGGGAGAGAGGTAAAATCTCATGTAGGAACGACATGAACATGCTGCGTAGGTAGCTGTTTATCAGTAAATATCTCCACTGAGATTAAGGAAAGCAGTAGCTTAATAAATTAAGTATTTCCTGCTATGGATACTGTACTGGTAACTCCCCAAAAGAATCTGGATTGTGGTGAGGGAACAGAGAAAAAAGCTCATTTAAGACCACCTCTTACGAAGGGCGTAGGCAGCTGTATATCAGAGAGTAAACCTTCTGAGAATAAAAACAGCTGGAGCTTGTTAAGTTAATTACACAGGGGAAAGGATAATGTACTGGGAACTACTCAGAAGAATCTGATTTGTGGTGAGGGGAGAGAGATTAAAGCTCATTTAGGAACGACATGAACATGCTGCATACGTAGCTATTTATCAGTAAATATCTCTACTGAGATTAAGAAAAGCAGTAGCTTAATAAATTAAGTACTTCCTGGTATGGTTACTGTACTGGTTACTCCCCAAAAGAATCTGGATTGTGGTGAGGGAACAGAGAAAAAAGCTCATTTAGGACCTGCACTTACGAAGGGGGTAGGCAGCTGTATATCAGAGAGTAAACCTTCTGAGAATAAAAACAGCTGGAGCTTGTTAAAGTAATTACACAGGGGAAAGGATAATGTACTGGGAACTCCTCAGAAGAATCTGATTTGTGGTGAGGGGAGAGAGATAAAAGCTCATTTAGGAACGACATGAACATGCTGCATACGTAGCTGTTTATCAGTAAATATCTACACTGAGATTAAGAAAAGCAGTAGCTTAATAAATTAAGTACTTCCTAGTATGGTT
Source organism: Perognathus longimembris pacificus (assembly GCF_023159225.1). Lineage (NCBI taxonomy): Eukaryota > Metazoa > Chordata > Mammalia > Rodentia > Heteromyidae > Perognathus > Perognathus longimembris. The sequence goes on along the minus strand of NW_025961216.1, from coordinate 21,211 downwards.
ACTGTACTGGTAACTCCCCAAAAGAATCTGGATTGTCGTGAGGGAACAGAGAAAAAAGCTCATTTAGGGCCTGCACTTACGAAGGGGGCAGGCAGCTGTATATCAGGGTGTAAACCTTCTGAGAATAAAAACAGCTGGAGCTTGTTAAGGTAATTACACAGGGGAAAGGATAATGTACTTGGAACTCCTCAGAAGAATCTGATTTGTGGTGAGGGGAGAGAGATAAAAGCTCATTTAGTAACGACATGAACATGCTGCGTACGTAGCTGTTTATCAGTAAATATCTACACTGAGATTAAGAAAAGCAGTAGCTTAATAATTTAAGTACTTCCTGGTATGGTTACTGTACTGGTAAGTCCCGAAAAGAATCTGGATTGTGGTGAGGGAACAGAGAAAAAAGCTCACTTACGACTTGCACTTACGAAGGGGGTAGGCAGCTGTATATCAGGGAGTAAACCTTCTGAGAATAAAAACAGCTGGAGCTTGTTAAGGTAATTACACAGGGGAAAGTATAATGTACTGGGAACTCCTCAGAAGAATCAGATTTGTGGTGACGGGAGAGAGATATAAGCTCATTTAGGAACGACATGAACATGCTGCGTAGGTAGCTGTTTATCAGTAAATATCTCCACTGAGATTAAGCAAAGCAGTAGCTTAATAAATTAAGTACTTCCTGGTATGGATACTGTACTGGGAACTACTCAGAAGAATCTGATTTGTGGTGAGGGGAGAGAGATTAAAGCTCATTTAGGAACGACATGAACATGCTGCATACGTAGCTATTTATCAGTAAATATCTCTACTGAGATTAAGAAAAGCAGTAGCTTAATAAATTAAGTACTTCCTGGTATGGTTACTGTACTGGTTACTCCCCAAAAGAATCTGGATTGTGGTGAGGGAACAGAGAAAAAAGCTCATTTAGGACCTGCACTTACGAAGGGGGTAGGCAGCTGTATATCAGAGAGTAAACCTTCTGAGAATAAAAACAGCTGGAGCTTGTTAAAGTAATTACACAGGGGAAAGGATAATGTACTGGGAACTCCTCAGAAGAATCTGATTTGTGGTGAGGGGAGAGAGATAAAAGCTCATTTAGGAACGACATGAACATGCTGCGTAGGTAGCAGTTTATCAGTAAATATCTCCACTGAGATTAAGAAAAGCAGTAGCTTAATAAATTAAGTACTTCCTGGTATGGTTACTGTACTGGTAACTCCCCAAAGGAATCCAGATTGTGGTGAGGGAACAGAGAAAAAAGCTCATTTAGGACCTGCACTTACGAAGGGTGTAGTCTGCTGTATATCAGGGAGTAAACCATCAGAGAATAAAAACAGCTGGAGCTTGTTAAAGGAATTACACGGCGGAAAGGATAATGTACTGGGAACTCCTCAGAAGAATCTGATTTGTGGTGAGGGGAGAGAGATAAAAGCTCATTTAGGAACGACATGAACATGCTGCGTAGGTAGCTGTTTATCAGTAAATATCTCCACTGAGATTAAGCAAAGCAGTAGCTTAATAAATTAAGTACTTCCTGGTATGGTTACTCTACTGGTAACTCCCCAAAAGAATCTGGATTGTGGTGAGGGAACAGAGAAAAAAGCTCATTTAGGACCTGCACTTACGAAGGGGGTAGGCAGCTGTATATCAGGGAGTAAACCTTCTGAGAATAAAAACAGCTGGAGCTTGTTAAGGTAATTACACAGGGGACAGGATAATGTAATGGGAACTCCTCAGAAGAATCTGATTTGTGGTGAGGGGAGAGAGATAAAAGCTCATTTAGGAACGACATGAACATGCTGCGTAGGTAGCAGTTTATCAGTAAATATCTCCACTGAGATTAAGAAAAGCAGTAGCTTAATAAAATAAGTACTTCCTGGTATGGTTACTGTACTGGTAACTCCCTAAATGAATCTGGATTGTGGTGAGGGAACAGAGAAAAAAGCTCATTTAGGACCTGCACATACGAAGTGTGTAGGCAGCTGTATATCAGGGAGTAATCCTTCTGAGAATAAAAACAGCTGGAGCTTGTTATGGTAATTACACAGGGGAAAGGATAATGTACTGTGAACTCCTCAGAAGAATCTGATTTGTGGTGAGGGGAGGGAGATAAAAGCTCATTTAGGAACGACATGGACATGCTGCATAGGTAGCTGTTTATCAGTAAATATCTCCACTGAGATTAAGAAAAGCAGTAGCTTAATAAATTATTTACTTCCTGGTATGGTTACTGTACTGGTAAATCCCCAAAAGCATCTGGATTGTGGTGAGGGAACAGAGAAAAAAGCTCATTTAAGACCTGACTTACGAAGGGGGTAGGCAGCTGTTTATCAGGGAATAAACCATCTGAGAATAAAAACAGCTTGAGCTTGTTAAGGGAATTACACGGGGGAAAGGATAATGTACTGGGAACTCCTCAGAAGAATCTGGTTTGTGGTGAGGGGAGAGAGATAAAAGCTCATTTAGGAACGACATGAAAATGCTGCGTAGGTAGCTGTTTATCAGTAAATATCTCCACTGAGATTAAGAAAAGCAGTAGCTTAATAAATTAAGTAATTCCTGGTATGGTTACTGTACTGGTAACTCCCCAAAAGAATCTGGATTGTGGTGAGGGAACAGAGAAAAAAGCTCATTTAGGACCTGCACTTACGAAGGGGGTAGGCAGCTGTATATCAGGGAGTAAACTTTCTGAGAATAAAAGCAGCTGGAGCTTGTTAAGGTAATTACACAGGGGACAGGATCATGTACTGGGAACTCCTCAGAAGAATCTGATTTTTGGTGAGGGGACAGAGATAAAAGCTCATTTAGGAACGACATGAACATGCTGCGTACGTAGCTGTTTATCAGTAAATATCTCCACTGAGATTAAGCAAAGCAGTAGCTTAATAAATTAAGTACTTCCTGGTATGGATACTGTACTGGGAACTCCCCAAAAGAATCTGGATTGTGGTGAGGGAACAGAGAAAAAAGCTCATTTAGGAGCTGCGCTTTCGAAGGGGTAGGCAGCTGTATATCAGTGAATAAACCTTCTGAGAATAAAAACAGCTGGAGTTTGTTAAGTTAATTACACAGGGGAAAGGATAATGTACTGGGAACTCCTCAGAAGAATCTGATTTGTGGTGAGGGGAGAGAGATAAAAGCTCATTTAGGAACGACATGAACATGCTGCGTAGGTAGCTGTTTATCAGTAAATATCTCCACAGAGATTAAGAAAAGCAGTAGCTTAATAAATTAAGTACTTCCTGGTATGGTTACTGTACTAGTAAAGCCCCAAAAGAATCTGGATTGTGGTGAGGGAACAGAGAAAAAACTCATTTATGACCTGCACTTACGAAGGGGGTAGGCAGCTGTATATCAGGGAGTAAACCTTCTGAGAATAAAAACAGCTGGAGCCTGTTAAGGTAATTACACAGAAGAAAGGATAATGTACTGGGAACTCCTCAGAAGAATCTGATTTGTGGTGAGGGGAGAGAGATAAAAGCTCATTTAGGAACGACATGAACATGCTGCGTAGGTAGCTGTTTATCAGTAAAAATCTCCACTGAGATTAAGAAAAGCAGTAGCTTAATAAATTAAGTACTTCCTGGTATGGTTACTGTACTGGTAACTCCCCAAAGGAATCCAGATTGTGGTGAGGGAACAGAGAAAAAAGCTCATTTATGACCTGCACTTACGAAGGGGGTAGGCAGCTGTATATCAGGGAGTAAATCTTCTGAGAATAAAAACAGCTGGAGATTTTTAAGGTAATTACACAGGGGAAATTATAAATTACTGGGAACTCCTCAGAAGAATCTGATTTGTGGTGAGGGGAGAGAGATAAAAGCTCATTTAGGAACGACATGAACATGCTGCATAGGTAGCTGTTTATCAGTAAATATCTCCAGTGAGATTAAGAAAAGCAGTAGCTTAATAAATTAAGTACTTCCTGGTATGGTTACTGTACTGGTAACTCTCCAAAAGAATCTAGAATGTGGTGAGGGAACAGAGAAAAAAGCTCATTTATGACCTGCACTTACGAAGGAGGTAGGCAGCTGTATATAAGGGAGTAAACCTTCTGAGAATAAAAACAGCTGGAGCTTGTTAAGGTAATTACACAGGGGAAACGATAATGTACTGGGAACTCCTCAGAAGAATCTGATTTGTGGTGAGGGGAGAGAGATAAAAGCTCATTTAGGAACGACATGAACATGCTGCGTAGATAGCTGTTTATCAGTAAATATCTCCACTGAGATTAAGAAAAGCAGTAGCTTAATAAATTAAGTACTTCCTGGTATGGTTACTGTACTGGGAACTCCAAAAAAGAATCTGGATTATGGTGAGGGAACAGAGAAAAAAGCTCATTTAGGACCTGCACTTACGAAGGGGGTAGGCAGCTGTATATCAGGGAGTAAACCTTCTGAGAATAAAAACAGCTGGAGCTTGGTAAGGTAATTACACAGGGGAAAGGATAATGTACTGGGAACTCCTCAGAAGAATCTGATTTGTGGTGAGGGGAGAGAGATAAAAGCTCATTTAGGAACGACATGAACATGCTCCGTAGGTAGCTGTTTATCAGTAAATATCTCCACTGAGATTAAGAAAAGCAGTAGCTTACTAAATTAATTACTTCCTGGTATGGTTACTGTACTGGTAACTCCCCAAAAGAATCTGGATTGTGGTGAGGGAACAGAGAAAAAAGCTCATTTCAGTCCTGACTTACCAAGGGGGTAGGCAGCTGTATATCAGGGAGTAAACCATCTGAGAATAAAAACAGCTGGAGCTTGTTAAGGGAATTACACGGGGGAAAGGATAATGTACTGGGAACTCCTCAGAAGAATCTGATTTGTGGTGACGGGAGAGAGATAAAAGCTCATTTAGGAACGACATGAACATGCTGCGTAGGTAGCTGTTTATCAGTAAATATCTCCACTGAGATTAAGAAAAGCAGTAGCTTAATAAAATAAGTACTTCCTGGTATGGTTACTGTACTGGTAACTCCCTAAAAGAATCTGGATTGTGGTGAGGGAACAGAGAAAAAAGCTCATTTAGGACCTGCACTTACGAAGGGGGTAGGCAGCTGTGTATCAGGGAGTAAACCTTCTGAGAATAAAAACAGCTGGAGCTTGTTAAGGTAATTACACAGGGGAAAGGATAATGTACTGGGAACTCCTCAGAAGAATCTGATTTGTGGTGAGGGGAGAGAGATAAAAGCTCATTTAGGAACGACAGGACCATGCTGCGTAGGTAGCTGTTTATCAGTAAATATCTCCACTGAGATTAAGAAAAGCAGTAGCTTAATAAATTAAGTACTTCCTGGTATGGTTACTGTACTGGTAACTCCCCAAAAGAATCTGGATTGTGGTGAGGGAACAGAGAAAAAAGCTCATTTAGGACCTGCACTTACGAAGGGGGTAGGCAGCTGTATATCAGGGAGTAAACCTTCTGAGAATAAAAACAGCTGGAGCTTGTTAAGGTAATTACACATGGGAAAGGATAATGTCCTGGGAACTCCTCAGAAGAATCTGATTTGTGTTGAGGGGAGAGAGGTAAAAGCTCATTTAGGAACGACATGAACATGCTGCGTACGTAGCTGTTGATCAGTAAATATCTCCACTGAGATTAAGAAAAGCAGTAGCTTAATAAATTAAGTACTTCCTGGTATGGTTACTTTACTGGTAACTCCCCAAAAGATCTGGATTGTGGTGAGGGAAGAGAGAAAAAAGCTCATTTAGGACCTGCACTTACGAAGGGGGTAGGCAGCTGTATATCAGGGAGTAAACCTTCTGAGAATAAAAACAGCTGGAGCTTGTTAAGGTAATTACACAGGGGAAAGGATAATGTACTCGGAACTCCTCAGAAGAATCTGATTTGTGGTGAGGGGAGAGAGATAAAAGCTCATTTAGGAACGACTTGAACATGCTGCGTAGGTAGCTGTTTATCAGTAAATATCTCCACTGAGATTAAGAAAAGCAGTAGCTTAATAAATTAAGTACTTCCTGGTATGGTTACTGTACTGGTAACTCCCCAAAATAATCTGGATTGTGGTGAGGGAACAGAGAAATAAGCTCATTTAGGACCTGCACATACGAAGGAGGTAGGCAGCTGTATATTGTTGAACCTGGGTAACTGCAGTCGAAATCAGGACACGGGTGATGCAAGGCGAGTGAACCAATGCATACTTTATTCCAAGAGGGCCAGGGTTTATATAGGGTTAGAAACCAATTTTACAATTACAGGGTAAAAGATCAATACAGCATGACATTTGTCTCAAATACAGAAGTGGAGGAAATTTCCTATTGTGAGGGCAGGAACTTGATACAATGCCTTTCTAATTACAGGAGGTAGTGACTACAAAGATTGTTGATATCAAAGCAAGGAACTGTATACAACCTAGGTAGAACTATAATTATCTACTAGCTACTATCTCAATCTTGACTTCTCCAAGTACTTGTGAAAATAACAGTGAGGAGACTTTTCTGTTTATAGTGAGAATCTAACATTAAAGGCAGCTGGTCAAGCAAGTCTCCAGGCAAGTCTCCTCTAGGAGATTTGCTAAGTAGGGGGGAAAAAGGAGATTCTCACAACAACTGGTGGCTACCTTTGGCCCACAAACACCAGAAACTCCTTACTGTGAATGTTTTCCCAAGGGCCTATTAGTGTGCTAATGAGGCATCGGAGTAACAGTGCCGGGGCCAAATTTTTCCACTGGTTGGAGACTTTAATTCTCCAACAATTCCCCCTTTTTTATTAATTTTCCACAGCCGCTTCTCTAGAAAGTTTAAGGGCAGTTAGTAAAACATCAGAGGAATTATTCCTAGTGTAACGCTTCATTATAGCTATGATAGAACAATATCCTAAGAAAAAGACACATATCATAAGTATTAAGGCAATAGAAGCACTTCCAACACTATGGGTAATACTTTGCCACCACCCCCTAGGGTCTAGTCCTTCTAAGGTCTGAGCTAGTCCTTGGGCTATATCATCAATAGAAGAGGCATCTGGCAATTCCTTTTGAAAAGCTTCAAAAACCTCCCTGTACAAGCTTTGTTCACTTAATGTACCATTTAGTAGGGCTCCATCTATAAGCATTTGTATATCATTCCATTCACATTCTGAGGCATTATATTTATAAGGTGTTACACAGACATGACTAGAATTCCAATCGCAAGTCAAAAACAATCGTTGCTGTAAAGCCAGATATTTCTGTCCAAGCCAAAACACTCCTCCTTTAACAGCTTCTATCTCATCTTGAAGGTGGGCATTCATTTCCAGCTGATGTTGCCACAGATTGTGGGAGTCCTGGTGCCACTGCACCATAAAGTCATGAGTTTGTACAGATTGTCGCAATGCGGCTCCGGATACTGCTGCAGTTGTAGCAATGACAATCAGTCCAATGAGTCCTGCAATAATCAGTCCAATGGCACGACGACTCCTCTTCAGAAGCCGCTTGAAAAACTGCATTACTAATCCTTGTACAGGTCCTCCAGCCCAGGGACGATGCATACGAACAGGAGCCCAAAGGGAGTTGCGCTGGGTTAAAATCATGATCCTATCTTGACTAAAATTAAAGGTGACATTGTTATTCAAGCAAGTATACAATTTACAATTTATGCTGGTAATGGCATTCTTAGTTATGTTTATGGGGCCGACCATCAGTACTTGTGGAAAATGAACACAAGCAGAGATATTATAGGTCTTTACAACTGTGAAGTTGTAGGAGGCGGAGGATCCTTTAGTTCCTGAGTAAGTTCCATTGGCCAGCAATACAGGAGCCTGAGAAGCTGCTAATTTCTAGAGATGATGTTGTGGAGGAAATAGCCTGTTTCCATGGGCGAGAGCAGGCCGGGGGTCACTAAAGCCTGCTCCAAACCACCCTAAAAGCTGTTTAGCAGACATTGCATTGGACATGTTCATAGATAAAGTAGGGTCACAAGATGAGTTATATTCAGTGCAGTTTTGCAACCACACACCAAAAGGTCCCCAATCATACCAAGTATGTTGGGATGTATGCCAAATAGTTGGAAAAATTCCTCGACAATTTTCCCAACGTCTTTCAGTAAAGTTCAGGTTCAGATAAGTAAAATTGTCACATTTAGGCAGGCCAGCAGGGCTAGGATAATTCTCTAATTTATAGGTATGAGATCCCACAGACCAGGAAAACAGTCTAATCAGCCGAGTTCTACTGGAGTTATATGAACCTCCATGCTGATTCCAATATTGATATCTAAAAGGGTAACATGGGGAACGGCCTTGACAGATAGCTTTAGAGAACTGAGAATAAGAGAAGTTAAATGATCTTTCCTCTTCCATAGGAAAGACTGGAATGCCAGACCCATAGGGGGAGAGAGTAAATTAGTAATAGATGTAAAAGAGACAGGGGCTTTTGTCCATAAGTATGGACATAAAGGAGGGTTAGAAATATAGGCCCAATACATTACCTCTGATGTAGCCCCTACAGGTTACCAGTGCACACCTGTCCATTAGAATGGCCTTATCACTTGGATGAGAATGTTTCACCCCGGTCTTGATGCACAGAGGGGTGTTTGTTGCTGGATCCACTGGAGCAGGTGCTAGAAAGATGGGCTGTCTTCTGTAGAAACATAAGCATACCCTCGCCCCTGGGTTAACTACTCCCCGGGACCCAATCTAGCCCAACCCCCAATCTATTCCAAACTGGCTGTGGTTTGTTTTGCATAGGCGGAGCTAAGAAGTGTCACTCAGCTCTTGCTAAAACATCTCCTTGAGACAAATTTAAAAAGTTAAGGACAAATAATGCTTCTGCAATGACAGCTCGGGCTGTTTTATAAATACTTTTCATAGAAGTTGCATATCCCTCAGTACTATCCATACTCCCCTCTTTAGTTTTTTAATTTGTGTTTTTAATGTATAATGAGCTCTTTCTACTATACCTTGACCTTGAGGATTGTATTCAATTCCTGTAACATGAAAAATGTTATGAAATTCTAAAAATTTTCGTACTTGTTTACTGGAATAAGCTGGTGCTTTGTCAGTTTTTATTTGAGAAGGAATCCCCATGACTGCGAATGTTTCTAGTAAGTGTTGAATGACATGAGTCCCTTTTTCCCCTGGTAGAGGAGTTGCCCAAATAAAAGAAGAATGTGTATCAATGGATACATGCACATATTGTAAGCGGCCAAATTCAGGGATGTGTGTTACATCCATTTGCCAAATTTTATTAGGAGCAGTTCCTGACGTGTCAATTAATTTTTGAGGGCACATAAATCCGAATCTACTTGAAGAATGGAAAATAGGTTAGGAATTCTGGGAATTCCTAAGGAAGGGCAAAGCCAATTGATGTCCCTAGTAACTTTTGAAAATTATTAAGAGTTTTAAACTCTTTAGTACGAATTTTTATTAATTGGGGGGTAATTACTTGTCTTCTAACTAAATATCCCAGATACTTAAATGGTTTTTCTGTTTAAATGAATTTTATCAGGGGCAATTATTAAATTATACTGTTGAAAGTCTAACGGCAAAATTTGTAACAATTTTGATACAATATTTTTATCAGGTGCAGCAAATAATAAATCATTTTATTGAAAACCTGTAAAACAAACTGGAGTAGTAATTAAACAATCATCTTGATAGCCATCGTTTTCCTATATCCAACTTAAAACAAACATTTTAAATTTTATATCTCAGAATACATTTTTGATCTCAAGTCTTTTACCAAGCCTGGTTGTATTAAAAGAAATTTGGAGCCTAGGTATCACCCATTGTTTTATGTTGTTTGTTTTTTACTTCCAAATTTTTTATCTAGAAAGGCATTCTAAAACCTTTTAAAGTAGAGGCTTTTACACCTTTACCTCAGCCTGTATTTGTATAGAAAAACTGAAGACCAGGGGGCACATTGCCTCCTGGTTGTCTGTTTTAAAAGAGCCATTTTTTTATATACAGAGAGTTAATGAAAGTTGTGTACTTCTATCACCCATTAGTTTATATACTTTAAAATATTTACCTGATTATATGTGACTTAAGATCGTTAATCTTACTGTTACAGTACAGTTTACACTTAAGAAATTTAGTACCTGATTTATTAAAGTGATACCCAAAACAATTGTAATAAGAGTACACTTAGCAGTGTGCCCCAGAATTATAACTATGAGATTTCAGAGTTAGCATATTTGCCTTTTTAATACATCCAAATTGCAAACCTGTACAGAAATCGAGTTATATCAGGTAAATAATCTTTTAACTCTCCTTTAAGATATTCCAATTTTAATCCATCCTAAGGGGCAGTTTTAGAAGTATCAGTCAAATCATACATTTTACCCTGAGGTTTCCAATGTTTATACCTGAAAACAAAAGAAATAAAAGAAAGGCCTCCATTGGCCTGTCCTATAGAATGGGCCTATCTCCATCCTACTCCTTAGAGCTTGATGAACTGCCTTGTGGCCAGCTTGCCCTCTCCCACTATGAATGGAAGACACCCTACTGCTGTCCCATCACGTGGATCGGCTAAACTGCACTTTTGTCACTTTACCCCTCACTACTGAGGATAGGTTCAAGGGCCCATGCTAAGTTCTTATTTATTTATTTATTTATTTATTTATTTATTTATTTATTTTTAACCATGAATTAAAGAATTTTTTAACTATAGTTCCTTTTAAAATAAAGTAATAATCCTTTAAAGCTTTTGGTAAAGCCCAAACTCGATGATCTTTTGAAGTTTAAAGTTAAACTAACCTATTTTTACATCATACATTTTTAATCTTGAACACATTCACACCCACATACATTTGTGCGTGCGCACACACACATACATACATTCACATATGTAGGTATTAATGTAAACAGAACTTAAAAGCAGTCCAAACAACTATCAGCCGTACATTTTTTAGTGGCAAAAGGTATATTTTCCAATATTACTCTTGTAATGACCAAAACTTAAAACAAAACCTTTAATGAATGATTTTAGCATTGTTTAGTCTTATTCGCTAGGGCCTATTAGTTTTAGCAAAGTATCTTAGCATACTAAACACTGAAGATAACTGGGTGGGGGTCCCCTGGAGTATTACTGAGTCCACCTAGCACTTGACTCTTAGTGTTTACTCTCAGGCTAAGATTAGCCTAGCCAGCTGTTTGAACACAGCTCTTAGCAGCCTGCACTTTTTCTGCCTTCTTGCAGGAGACACAGTACCTAGTAAATGTTTTGCCCATAGACATGTAAATGGACAACAGAAATAAGGGAAACAAAAGTTTATGTTTAAAACTGGTACCAATCTCAAAGACAAAACTAGTCAAGACAAAACAGAACATAGAAACAGAGGCTTTTACACCTTGGATGGCATGTCCAGCGTCCACAAGCTGCCAGCCAGAGTGATGGAAAGTCCATAGGGCCCTGAAAATTCTCAGGGGGATCCTCCCCAGTGGAGATTTCCATCCCCTGGCAATCAACCTGCCGAGGCCGCCCACCAGAGGACTTTTTTCCCAATTTAGCACTCCACACGAAACACAACTAATCAAACAAGGACAAAGACACATGAAACATGTAGTGCAGGCGCAAATTAAAAGTGCAATTGCAGTAAAAATTCTCTTGAGAAGTAAAAGAAAAATCACTAGTCCTTCCCCAATTCCAGGCTGATGGACTAAAACAGGGAGTGTCAGCTCCCCTGCTAGTGCCTGGTTGTAAAGAAAAGATGATGGGGAAGCCTCCTTCACTGGAAGGGAGCCATGAGACGGCCCTGTATTACAGCTGTCCTAAATTGAGTGAATCTGGTCAATATCTTGATAATGACGGGTCTGTGCCACACCTCTGGTTGGAGGGGGTTCAATGACAGGAAAAGTTTGATAGCAAGAGAGAGAAGCAGAACCATAGGACTTAGATTAATTAAAGTAAAAGTGGGCTCCACGGCCACAATTATTTGTTCTTTACTTTCACCTTCCTGACTGCCCCTGGCAGATCGAAAGAGCATCTGTAGCACTTTGACTGCACTGCTGAGCTGCCTAAATTAGCATCATTCTCTGAAGGAGCATAGGTAGAGGCTGAAGGCTTATTTGATGTTAATTTTTCTTTAACAAAACTGACAGGAGATAGTTCAGGTGTTGCCATGTCTTTTAGCTCCTGCCCAATTTGAGTTTTTACCTCCCCGGACAAATTATAAGCCTTCATAGCTTTTTCCACGTCAGCCTCTGGCTCAGCAGCTGATGTTATGATAGCATCAGGAGACATCATGCTCACGGCTGTATGTATTAATGCCCAAACAGACCAAAATGTAACTGGAACCTTGTCTCCACACCGATATTCATTTTCCATATTATTCTCTACTCGTTCCCAAACTTCTAAATCTAAAGTATCTCCCTCTGGGAACCATAGATTATACTCCACTACCTGTACACTCTCATCTCTTTGTGAAAACGAGACCATAGCTCCGTCCCGTTTCAATACATGGTGGATAAAATTAGAAAATTGAGTTGGTTTAGCTTGTCCCATAACCCCGTAATTTTTTAAGAATAGGAGCTCACCACACAGATCCCTTGTCTCCTGTGAATTACACACAGATCCCTTGTCTCCTGTGAATTAAAAATATCTCTCACCTCACTGGAGAGCTCGGCAGTTCCGCAATCTCCTGTGGATCAATTGTCAGGTCCCTGGGTACGGACGCCAGATGTTGAACCTGGGTAACTGCAGTCGAAATCAGGACACGGGGGATGCAAGCGAGTGAACCAATGCATACTTTATTCCAAGAGGGCCAGGGTTTATATAGGGTTAGAAACCAATTTTACAATTACAGGGTAAAAGATCAATACAGCATGACATTTGTCTCAAATACAGAAGTGGAGGAAATTTCCTATTGTGAGGGCAGGAACTTGATACAATGCCTTTCTAATTACAGGAGGTAGTGACTACAAAGATTGTTGATATCAAAGCAAGGAACTGTATACAACCTAGGTAGAACTATAATTATCTACTAGCTACTATCTCAATCTTGACTTCTCCAAGTACTTGTGAAAATAACAGTGAGGAGGCTTTTCTGTTTATAGTGAGAATCTAACATTAAAGGCAGCTGGTCAAGCAAGTCTCCAAGAAAGTCTCCAGGCAAGTCTCCTCTAGGAGACTTGCTAAGTAGGGGGGAAAAAGGAGATTCTCACAACAACTGGTGGCTATCTTTGGCCCACAAACACCAGAAACTCCTGACTGGGAATGTTTTCCCAAGGGCCTATTAGTGTGCTAATGAGGCATCGGAGTAACAGTGCCGGGGCCAAATTTTTCCACTGGTTGGAGACTTTAATTCTCCAACAGTATATCAAGGAGTAAACCTTCTGAGAATAAAAACAGCTGGAGCTTGTTAAGGTAATTACACGGGGGAAAGGATAATGTACTGGGAACTCCTCAGAAGAATCTGATTTGTGGTGAGGGGAGAAAGATAAAAGCTCATTTAGGAAAGACATGAACATGCTGCGTAGGTAGCTGTTTATCAGTAAATATCTCCACTGAGATTAAGAAAAGCAGTAGCTTAATAAATTAAGTACTTCCTGGTATGGTTACTGTACTGGTAACTCCCCAAAAGAATCTGGATTGTGGTGAGGGAACAGAGAAAAAAGCTCATTTAGGACCAGCACTTACGAAGGGGGTAGGCAGCTGTATATCAGGGAGTAAACCTTCTGAGAATAAAAACAGCTGGAGCTTGTTAAGGTAATTACACAGGGGAAAGGATAATGTACTGGGAACTCCTCAGAAGAATCTGATTTGTGGAGAGGGGAGAGAGATAAAAACTCATTTAGGAACGACATGAACATGCTGCGTAGGTAGCTGTTTATCAGTAAATATCTCCACTGAGATTAAGAAAAGCAGTAGCTTAATAAATTAAGTACTTCCTGGTATGGTTACTGTACTGGTAACTCTCCAAAACAATCTGGATTGTGGTGAGGGAACAGAGAAAAATGCTCATTTAGGACCTGCACTAACGAAGGGGGTAGGCAGCTGTATATCAGGGAGTAAACCTTCTGAGAATAACAACAGCTGGAGCTTGTTAAGGTAATTACACAGGGGACAGGATAATGTAATGGGAACTCCTCAGAAGAATCTGATTTGTGGTGAGGGGAGAGAGATAAAAGCTCATTTAGGAACGACATGAACATGCTGCGTAGGTAGCTGTTTATCAGAAAATATCTCCACAGAGATTAAGAAAAGTAGTAGCTTAATAAATTAAGCACTTCCTGGTATGGTTACTGTACTGGTAACTCCCCAAAAGAATCTGGATTGTGGTGAGGGAACAGAGAAAAAAGCTCATTTAGGACCTGCACTTACGAAGGGGGTAGGCAGCTGTATATCAGGGAGTAAACCTTCTGAGAATAAAAACAGCTGGAGATTGTTAAGGTAATTACACAGGGGAAAGGATAATGTACTGGGAACTCCTCAGAAGAATCTGATTTGTGGTGAGGGGAGAGAGATAAAAGCTCATTTAGGAACGACATGAAAATGCTGCGTAGGTAGCTGTTTATCAGTAAATATCTCCACTGAGTTTAAGAAAAGCAGTAGCTTAACAAATTAAGGACTTCCTGGTATGGTTACTGTACTGGTAACTCCCCAAAAGAATCTGGATTGTGGTGAGGGAAGAGAGAAAAAAGCTCATTTAGGACCTGCACTTACGAAGGGGTTAGGCAGCAGTATATCAGGGAGTAAATCTTCTGAGAATAAAAACAGATGGAGCTTGTTAAGGTAAATACACAGGGGACAGGATAATGTACTGGGAACTCCTCAGAAGAATCTGATTTGTGGTGAGGGGAGAGAGATAAAAGCTCATTTAGGAACGACATGCACATGGTGCGTAGATAGCTGTTTATCAGTAAATATCTCCACTGAGATTAAGAAAAGCAGTAGCTTAATAAATTAAGTACTTCCTGGTATGGTTACTGTACTGGTAACTCCCCAAAAGAATCTGGATTGTGGTGAGGGAACAAAGAAAAAAGCTCATTTGCACCTGTACTTACGAAGGGGGTAGGCAGCTGTATATCAGGGAGTAAACTTTCTGAGAATAAAAACAACAGGAGCTTGTTAAGGTAATTACACAGGGGAAAGGATAATGTACTGGGAACTCCTCAGAAGAATCTGATTTGTGGTGAGGGGAGAGAGATAAAAGCTCATTTAGGAACGACATGAACATGCTGCGTAGGTAGCTGTTTATCAGTAAATATCTCCACTGAGATTAAGAAAAGCAGTAGCTTAATAAATTAAGTACGTCCTGGTATGGTTACTGTACTGGTAACTCCCCAAAAGAATCTGGATTGGGGTGAGGGAACAGAGAAAAAAGCTCATTTAGGACCTGCACTTACGAAGGGGGTAGACAGCTGTATATCAGGGAGTAAATCTTCTGAGAATAAAAACAGCTGGAGATTGTTAAGGTAATTACACAGGGGAAATTATAAATTACTGGGAACTCCTCAGAAGAATCTGATTTGTGGTGAGGGGAGAGAGATAAAAGCTCATTTAAGAACGACATGAACATGCCGCGTAGGTAGCCGTTTATCAGTAAATATCTCCAGTGAGATTAAGAAAAGCAGTAGCTTAATAAATTAAGTACTTCCTGGTATGGATACTGTACTGGTAACTCCCCAAAAGAATCTGGATTGTGGTTTGGGAACAGAGAAAAAAGCTCATTTAGGACCTGCACTTACGAAGGGGGTAGGCAGCTGCAAATCAGGGAGTAAACCTTCTGAGAATAAAAACAGCTGGAGCTTGTTAAGGTAATTACACAGGGGAAAGGATAATGTCCTGGGAACTCCTCAGAAGAATCTGATTTGTGGTGAGGGGAGAGAGATAAAAGCTCATTTAGGAACGACATGTACATGCTGCGTAGGTAGCTGTTTATCAGTAAATATCTCCACTGAGATTAAGAAAAGCAGTAGCTTAACGAATTAAGTACTTCCTGGTATGGTTACTGTACTGGTAACTCCCCAAAAGAATCTGGATTGTGGTGAGGGAACAGAGAAAAAAGCTCATTTAGGACCTGCACCTACGAAGAGGGTAGGCAACTCTATAAAAGGGAGTAAACCTTCTGAGAATAAAAACAGCTGGAGCTTGTTAAGGTAATTAGACAGGGGAAAGGAAAATGTACTGGGAAGTCCTCAGAATAATCTGATTCGTGGTGAGGGGAGAGAGATAAAAGCTCATTTAGGAACGACATGAACATGCTGCGTAGGTAGCTGTTTATCAGTAAATATCTCCACTGAGATTAAGAAAAGCAGTAGCTTAATAAATTAAGTACTTCCTGGTATGGTTACTGTACTGGTAACTCCCCAAAGAATCTGGATTGTTGTTTGGGAACAGAGAAAAAAGCTCATTTAGGACCTGCACTTACGAAGGGGGTAGGCAGCTGTAAATCAGGGAGTAAACCTTCTGAGAATAAAAACAGCTGGAGCTTGTTAAGGTAATTACACAGGGGAAAGGATAATGTACTGGGTACTCCTCAGAAGAATCTGATTTGTGGTGAGGGGAGAGAGATAAAAGCTCATTTAGGAACGACAAGAACATGCTGCTTACGTAGCTGTTTATCAGTAAATATCTCCTCTGAGATTAAGAAAAGCAGTAGCTTAACGAATTAAGTACTTCCTGGTATGGTTACTGTACTGGTAACTCCCCAAAAGAATCTGGATTGTGGTGAGGGAACAGAGAAAAAAGGACATTTAGGACCTGCACTTACGAAGGGGGTAGGCAGCTGTATATCAGGGAGTAAACCTTCTGAGAATAAAAACAGCTGGAGCTTGTTAAGGTAATTACACAGGGGAAAGGATAATGTACTGGGAACTCCTCAGATGAATCTGATTTGTGGTGAGGGCAGAGAGATAAAAGCTCATTTAGGAACGACATGAACATGGTGCGTAGGTAGATGTTTATCAGTAAATATCTCCACTGAGATTAACAAAAGCAGTAGCTTAATAAATTATGTATTTCCTGGTATGGTTACTGTACTGGTAACTCCCCAAAGAATTTGGATTATGGTGAGGGAACAGAGAAAAAAGCTCATTTAAGACCTGCACTTTCGAAGGGGGTAGGCAGCTCTATATCAGGGAGTAAACTTTCTGAGAATAAAAACAGCTGGAGCTTGTTAAGGTAATTACACAGGGGAAAGGATAATATACTTGGAAATCCTCAGAATAATCTGATTTGTGGTGGGGGGAGAGAGATAAAAGCTCATTTAGGAACGACATGAACATGCTGCGTAGGTAGCAGTTTATCAGTAAATATCTCCACTGATATTAAGAAAAGCAGTATTTTAATAAATCAAGTACTTCCTGGTATGGTTACTGTACTGGTAACCCCCAAAAGAATCTGGATTGTGGTGAGGGAACAGAGAAAAAGCTCATTTAGGACCTGCACTTACGCAGGGGATAGGCAGCTCTATAAAAGGGAGTAAACCTTCTGAGAATAAAAACAGCTGGAGCTTGTTAAGGTAATTACACAGGGGAAAGGATAATGTACTGGGAACTCCTCAGAAGAATCTGATTTGTGGTGAGGGGAGAGAGATAAAAGCTCATTTAGGAACGACATGAACATGCTGCGTAGGTAGCTGTTTATCAGTAAATATCTCCACTGAGTTTAAGAAAAGCAGGAGCTTAACAAATTAAGGACTTCCTGGTATGGTTACTGTACTGGTAACTCCCCAAAAGAATCTGGATTGTGGTGAGGGAAGAGAGAAAAAAGCTCATTTAGGACCTGCACTTACGAAGGGGTTAGGCAGCAGTATATCAGGGAGTAAATCTTCTGAGAATAAAAACAGATGGAGCTTGTTAAGGTAAATACACAGGGGACAGGATAATGTACTGGGAACTCCTCAGAAGAATCTGATTTGTGGTGAGGGGAGAGAGATAAAAGCTCATTTAGGAACGACATGCACATGCTGCGTAGATAGCTGTTTATCAGTAAATATCTCCACTGAGATTAAGAAAAGCAGTAGCTTAATAAATTAAGTACTTCCTGGTATGGTTACTGTACTGGTAACTCCCCAAAAGAATCTGGATTGTGGTGAGGGAACAAAGAAAAAAGCTCATTTGCACCTGTACTTACGAAGGGGGTAGGCAGCTGTATATCAGGGAGTAAACCTTCTGAGAATAAAAACAACAGGAGCTTGTTAAGGTAATTACACAGGGGAAAGGATAATGTACTGGGAACTCCTCAGAAGAATCTGATTTGTGGTGAGGGGAGAGAGATAAAAGCTCATTTAGGAACGACATGAACATGCTGCGTAGGTAGCTGTTTATCAGTAAATATCTCCACTGAGTTTAAGAAAAGCAGTAGCTTAATAAATTAAGCACTTCCTGGTATGGTTACTGTACTGGTAACTCCCCAAAAGAATCTGGATTGTGGTGAGGGAACAGAGAAAAAAGCTCATTTAGGACCTGCACTTACGAAGGGGTTAGGCAGCTATATATCAGGGAGTAAACCTTCTGTGAATAAAAACAGCTGGAGCTTGTTAAGGTAATTACACAGGGGAAAGGATAATGTACTGGGAACTCCTCAGAAGAATCTGATTTGTGGTGAGGGAAGAGAGATTAAAGCTCATTTAGGAACGACATGGACATGCTGCGTAGGTAGCTGTTTATCAGTAAATATCTCCACTGAGATTAAGAAAAGCAGTAGCTTAATAAAATAAGTACTTGCTGGTATGGTTACTGTACTGGTAACTCCCTAAAAGAATCTGGATTGTGGTGAGGGAACAGAGAAAAAAGCTCAATTAGGACCTGCACTTACGAAGGGGGTAGGCAGCTGTATATCAGGGAGTAAACCTTCTGAGAATAAAAACAGCTGGAGATTGTTAAGGTAATTACACAGGGGAAAGGATAATGTACTGGGAACTCCTCAAAAGAATCTGATTCGTGGTGAGGGGAGAGAGATAAAAGCTCATTTAGGAACGAAATGAACATGCTGCGTAGGTAGCTGTTTATCAGTAAATATCTCCACTGAGATTAAGAAAAGCAGTAGCTTAATAAATTAAGTACTTCCTGGTATGGTTACTGTACTGGTAACTCCCCAAAAGAATCTGGATTGTGGTGAGGGAACACAGAAAAAAGCTCATTTGCACCTGTACTTACGAAGGGGGTAGGCAGCTGTATATCAGGGAGTAAACCTTCTGAGAATAAAAACAACAGGAGCTTGTTAAGGTAATTACACAGGGGAAAGGATAGTGTACTGGGAACTCCTCAGAAGAATCTGATTTGTGGTGAGGGGAGAGAGATAAAAGCTCATTTAGGAACGACATGAACATGCTGCGTAGGTAGCTGTTTATCAGTAAATATCTCCACTGAGTTTAAGAAAAGCAGTAGCTTAATAAATTAAGTACTTCCTGGTATGGTTACTGTACTGGTAACTCCCCAACAGAATCTGGATTGTGGTGAGGGAACAGATAAAAAAGCTCACTTAGTACCTGCACTTACGAAGGGGGTAGGCAGCTGTATATCAGGGAGTAAACATTCTGAGATTAAAACAACTGGAGCTTGTTAAGGTAATTACACAGCGGAAATGATAAAGTACTGGGAACTCCTCAGAAGAATCTGATTTGTGGTGAGGGGAGAGAGATAAAAGCTCATTTACAACAACATGAACATGCTGCGTAGGTAGCTGTTTATCAGTAAATATCTCCACTGAGATTAAGAAAAGCAGTAGCTTAATAAATTAAGTACTTCCTGGTATGGTTATTGTACTGGTAACTCCCTAAAAGAATCTGGATTGTGGTGAGGGAACAGAGAAAAAAGCTCAATTAGGACCTGCACTTACGAAGGGGGTAGGCAGCTGTATATCAGGGAGTAAAACTTCTGAGAATAAAAACAGCTGGAGATTGTTAAGGTAATTACACAGGGGAAAGGATAATGTACTGGGAACTCCTCAAAAGAATCTGATTCGTGGTGAGGGTAGAGAGATAAA
This sequence comes from Perognathus longimembris pacificus, assembly GCF_023159225.1. Lineage (NCBI taxonomy): Eukaryota > Metazoa > Chordata > Mammalia > Rodentia > Heteromyidae > Perognathus > Perognathus longimembris. The sequence goes on along the minus strand of NW_025961216.1, from coordinate 1,356 downwards.
AGCTCATTTAGGAACGAAATGAACATGCTGCGTAGGTAGCTGTTTATCAGTAAATATCTCCACTGAGATTAAGAAAAGCAGTAGCTTAATAAATTAAGTACTTCCTGGTATGGTTACTGTACTGGTAACTCCCCAAAAGAATCTGGATTGTGGTGAGGGAACAGAGAAAAAAGCTCATTTAGGACCTGCACTTACGAAGGGGGTAGGCAGCTGTATATCAAGGAGTAAACCTTCTGAGAATAAAAACAGCAGGAGCTTGTTAAGGTAATTACACAGGGGAAATTATAAAGTACTGGGAACTCCTCAGAAGAATCTGATTTGTGGTGAGGGGAGAGAGATAAAAGCTCATTTAGGAACGACATGAACATGCTGCATAGGTAGCTGTTTATCAGTAAATATCTCCACTGAGTTTAAGAAAAGCAGTAGCTTAATTAATTAAGTACTCCCTGGTATGGTTACTGTACTGGTAACTCCCCAAAAGAATCTGGATTGTGGTGAGGGAACAACGAAAAAAGCTCATTTAGTACCTGCACTTACGAAGGGGGTAGGCAGCTGTATATCAGGGAGTAAACATTCTGAGAATAAAAACAGCTGGAGCTTGTTAAGGTAATTACACAGCGGAAATGATAAAGTACTGGGAACTCCTCAGAAGAATCTGATTTGTGGTGAGGGGAGAGAGATAAAAGCTCATTTACAACAACATGAACATGCTGCGTAGGTAGCTGTTTATCAGTAAATATCTCCACTGAGATTAAGAAAAGCAGTAGCTTAATAAATTAAGTACTTCCTGGTATGGTTACTGTACTGGTAACTCCCCAAAAGAATCTGGATTGTGGTGAGGGAACAGAGAAAAAAGCTCATTTAGGACCTGCACTGACGAAGGGGTCGGCGGCTGTATATCAGGGAGTAATCCTTCTGAGAATAAAAACAGCTAGAGCTTGTTATGGTAATTACACAGGGGAAATTATAAAGTACTGGGAACTCCTCAGAAGAATCTGATTTGTGGTGAGGGAAGAGAGATAAAAGCTCATTTAAGAACGACATGAACATGCTGCGTAGGTAGCTGTTTATCAGTAAGTATCTCCACTGAGATTAAGAAAAGCAGTAGCTTAATAAATTAAGTACTTCCTGGTATGGTTACTCTATTGGTAACACCCCAAAAGAATCTGGATTGTGGTGAGGGAACAGAGAAAAAAGCTCATTTAGGACCTGCACTGACGAAGGGGGTAGGCAGCTGTTTATCAGGGAGTAAACCTTCTGAGAATAAAAACACCTGGAGCTTGTTAAGGTAATTACACAGGGGAAATGATAATGTACTGGGAACTCCTCAGAAGAATCTGATTTGTGGTGAGGGGA
>NW_025961215.1:0-45818 GCF_023159225.1 Perognathus longimembris pacificus | reverse complement strand
ACAATCCAGATTATTTTGGGGAGTTACCAGTACAGTAAACATATCAGGAAGTACTTAATTTATTAAGCTACTGCTTTTCTTAATCTCAGTGGAGATGTTTACTGATAAACAGCTACCTACGCAGCATGTTCATGTCGTTACTAATGAGCTTTTATCTCTCTCCCCTCACCACAAATCAGATTCTTCTGAGGAGTTCCCAGTACATTATCCTTTCCCCTGTGTAATTACCTTAACAAGCTCCAGTTGTTTTTTTTCTCAGAAGGTTTACTCCCTGATATACAGCTGCCTACCCCCTTCGTAAGTGCAGGTAGTAAATGAGATTTTTTCTCTGTTCCCTCACCACAATCCAGATTCTTTTGGGGAGTTACCAGTACAGTAACAATACCAGGAAGTACTTAATTTATTAAGCTACTGCTTTTCTTAATCTCAGTGGAGATATTTACTGATAAACAGCTACCTACGCAGCATGTTCATGTCGTTCCTAATGAGCTTTTATCTCTCTCCCCTCACCACAAATCAGAGTCTTCTGAGGAGTTCCCAGTACATTATCCTTTCCCCTGTGTAATTACCTTAACAAGCTCCAGCTGTTTTTATTATCAGAAGGTTTACTCCCTGATATACAGCTGCCTACCCACTTCGTAAGTGCAGGTACTAAATGAGTTTTTTCTCTGTTCCCACACCACAATCCAGATTCTTTTGGGGAGTTACCAGTACAGTAACCATACCAGGAAGTACTTAATTTATTAAGCTACTGCTTTTCTTAATCTCAGTGGAGATATGTACTGATAAACAGCTACCTACGTGGCATGTTCATGTCGTTCCTAAATGAGCTTTTATCTCTCTCGCCTCACCACAAAGCAGACTCTTCTGAGGAGTTCCCGGTACATTATCCTTTCCCTGTGTAATTACCTTAACAAGCTCCAGCTGTTTTTATTCTCAGAAGGTTTACTCCCTCATATACAGCTGCCTACCCCCTTCGTAAGTGCAGGTATTAAATGAGCTTTTTTCTCTGTTCCCTCACCACAATCCAGATTCTTTTGGGGAGTTACCAATACAGTAACCATACCAGGAAGTACTTAATTTATTAAGCTACTGCTTTTCTTAATCTCAGTGGAGATATTTACTGATAAACAGCTACCTACGCAGCATGTTCATGTCGTTCCTAAATGAGCATTTATCTCTCTCCCCTCACCACAAATCAGATTCTTCTGAGGAGTTCCCAGTACATTATCCTTTCCCCTGTGTAATTACCTTAACAAGCTCCAGCTGTTTTTATTCTCAGAAGTTTTACTCCCTGATATACAGCTGCCTACCCCTTCGTAAATGCAGGTCCTAAATGAGCTTTTTTCTCTGGTCCCTCACCACAATCCAGATTCTTTTGGGGAGTTACCAGTACAGTAACCATTCCAGGTAGTACTTAATTTATTAAGCTACTGCTTTTCTTAATCTCAGTGGAGATATTTACTGATAAACAGCTACCTACGCAGCATGTTCATGTCGTTCATAAATGAGTTTTTATCTCTCTCCCCTCACCACAAATCAGATTCTTCTGAGGTGTTCCCAGTACATTATCCTTTCCCCTGTGTAATTACCTTAACAAGCTCCAGCTGTTTTTATTCTCAGATGGTTTACTCCCTGATTTACAGCTGTCTACCCCCTTCGTAAGTGCAGGTCCTAAATGAGCTTTTTTCTCTGTTCCCTCACCACAATCCAGATTCTTTTGGGGAGTTACCAGTACAGTAACCATTCCAGGAAGTACTTAATTTATTAAGCTACTGCTTTTCTTAATCTCAGTGGAGATATTTACTGATAAACAGCTACCTACGCAGCATGTCCATGTCGTTCCTAAATGAGCTTTTATCTCTCTCCCCTCACCACAAATCAGATTCTTCTGAGGAGTTCCCAGTACATTATCCTTTCCCCTGTGTAATTACCTTAACAAGCTCCAGCTGTTTTTATTCTCAGAAGGTTTACTCCCTGATATACTGCTGCCTACCCCCTTCGTAAGTGCAGGTCCTAAATGAGCTTTTTTGTCTGTTCCCTCACCACAATCCAGATTCTTTTGGGAGTTACCAGTACAGTAATCATACCAGGAAGTACTTAATTTATTAAGCTACTGCTTTTCTTAATCTCAGTGGAGATATTTACTGATAAACAGCTACCTACGCAGCATGTTCATGTCGTTCCTAAATGAGCTTTTATCTCTCTCCCCTCACCACAAATCAGATTCTTCTGAGGAGTTCCCAGTACATTATCCTTTCCCTGTTTAATTACCTTAACAAGCTCCAGCTGTTTTTATTCTCAGAAGGTTTACTCCCTGATATACAGTTGCCTACCCCCTTCGTAAGTGCAGGTCCTAAATGAGCTTTTTTCTCTGTTCCCTCACCACAATCCAGATTCTTTGGTGAGTTACCAATACAGTAAACATACCAGGAAGTACTTAATTTATTAAGCTACTGCTTTTCTTAATGTCAGTTTAGATATTTACTGATAAACAGCTACCTACCAGCATGTTCATGTCGTTCCTAAATGAGCTTTTATCTCTCTCCCCTCACCACAAATCAGATTTTTCTCAGGAGTTCCCAGTACATTATCCTTTCCCCTGTGTAATTACCTTAACAGCTCCAGCTGTTTTTATTCTCAGAATTTTTACTCCCTGATATACAGCTGCCTACCCACTTCGTACGTCCAGGTCTTAAATGAGCTTTTTTCTCTGTTCCCTCACCACAATCCAGATTCTTTTTGGGGAGTTACCAATACAGTAACCATACCAGGAAGTACTTAATTTATTAAGCTACTGCTTTTCTTAATCTCAGTGGAGATATTTACTGATAAACAGCTACCTACGCAGCATGTTCATGTCGTTCCTAATGAGCTTTTATCTCTCTCCCCTCACCACAAATCAGATTCTTCTGAGGAGTTCCCAGTACATTATCCTTTCCCCTGTGTAATTACCTTAACAAGCTCCTGCTGTTTTTATTCTCAGAAGGTTTACTCCCTGATAAACTGCTGCCTACCCCCTTCGTACGTGAAGGTCCTAAATGAGCTATTTTCTCTGATCCCTCACCACAATCCAGATTCTTTTGGGGAGTTACCAGTACAGTAACCATACCAGGAAGCACTTAATTTATTTAGCTACTGCTTTTCTTAATCTCAGTGGAGATATTTACTGATAAACAGCTACCTACGCAGCATGTTCATATCGTTCTTAAATGAGCTTTTATCTCTCTCCCCTCACCACAAATCAGATTCTTCTGAGGAGTTCCCAGTACATTATCCTTTCCCCTGTGTAATTACCTTAACAAGCTCCAGCTGTTTTTATTCTCAGAAGGTTTACTCGGTGATATACAGCTGCCTACCCCCTTCGCAAGTGCAGGTCCTAAATGAGCTTTTTTCTCTGTTCCCTCACCACAATCCAGATTCTTTTGGGGAGTTACCAGTACAGTAACCATACCAGGAAGTACTTAATTTATTAAGCTACTGCTTTTCTTAATCTCAGTGGAGATATTTACTGATAAACAGCTACCTACGCAGCATGGTCTTGTCGTTCCTAAATGAGCTTTTATCTCTTTCCCCTCACCACAAATCTGATTCTTCTGAGGAGTTCCCAGTACATTATCCTTTCCCCTGTGTAATTACCTTAACAAGCTCCAGCTGTTTTTATCTCAGAAGGTTTACGCCCTGATATACAGCTGCCTACCACCTTCGTAAGTGCTGGTCCTAAATGAGCTTTTTTCTCTGTTCCCTCACCACAATCCAGATTCTTTTGGGGAGTTACCAGTACAGTAACCATACCAGGATGTACTTAATTTATTAAGCTACTGCTTTTCTTAATCTCAGTGGAGATATTTACTGATAAACAGCTAAGTATACAGGATGTTCATGTCGTTCATAAATGAGCTTTTATCTCTCTCCCCTCACCACAAATCAGATTCTTCTCAGGAGTTCCTAGTACATTATCCTTTGCCCTGTGTAATTACCTTAACAAGCTCCAGCTGTTTTTATTCTCAGAAGTTTACTCCCTGTTATACTGCTGCCTAACCCTTCGTAAGTGCAGGTCCTAAATGAGCTTTTTTCTCTGTTCCCTCACCACAATCCAGATTCTTTTGGGGAGTTACCAGTACAGTAACCATACCAGGATGTACTTAATTTATTAAGCTACTGCTTTTCTTAATCTCAGTGGAGATATTTACTGATAAACAGCTACCTACGCAGCATGTTCATGTCGTTCCTAAATGAGCTTTTATCTCTCTCCCCTCACCACAAATCATATTCTTCTGAGGAGTTCCAGTACATTATCCTTTCCCCTGTGTAATTACCTTAACAAGCTCCAGCTGTTTTTATACTCAGAAGGTTTACTCGGTGATATACAGCTGCCTACCCCCTTCGTAAGTGCAGGTCCTAAATGAGCTTTTTTCTCTGTTCCCTCACCACAATCCAGATTCTTTTGGGGAGTTACCAGTACAGTAACCATACCAGGAAGTACTTAATTTATTAAGCTACTGCTTTCCTTAATCTCAGTGGAGATATTTACTGATAAACAGCTACCTACGCAGCATGTTCATGTCGTTCCTAATGAGCTTTTATCTCTCTCGCCTCACCACAAATCAGATTCTTCTGAGGAGTTCCCAGTACATTATCCTTTCCCCTGTGTAATTACCTTAACAAGCTCTAGCTGTTTTTATTCTGAGAAGGTTTACTCCCTGATATACAGCTGCCTACCCCCTTCGTAAGTGCAGGTCCTAAATGAGCTTTTTCTCTGTTCCCTCACCAAAATCCAGATTCTTTTGGGGAGTTGCCAGTACAGTAACCATACCAGGAAGTACTTAATTTATTAAGCTACTGCTTTTCTTAATCTCAGTCTAGATATTTACTGATAAACAGCTACCTACGCAGCATGTTCATGTCGTTCCTAAATGAGCTTTTATCTCTCTCAGCTCACCACAAATCAGATTCTTCTGAGGAGTTCCCAGTACATTATCCTTTCCCCTGTGTAATTACCTTAACAAGCTCCAGCTGTTTTTATTCTCAGAAGGTTTACTCCCTGATATACAGCTGCCTACCACCTTCGTAAGTGCAGGTCCTAAATGAGCTTTTTTCTCTGTAACCTCACCACAATCCAGATTCTTTTGGGGAGTTACCAGTACAGTAACCATACCTATAAGTACTTAATTTATTAAGCTACTGCTTTTCTTAATCTCAGTGGAGATATTTACTGATAAACAGCTACCTACGCAGCATGTTCATGTCGTTCCTAAATGAGCTTTTATCTCCTTGCGCTCACCACAAATCAGATTCTTCTGAGGAGTTCCCAGTACATTATCCTTTCCCCTGTGTAATTACCTTAACAAGCTCCAGCTGTTTTTATTCTCAGAAGGTTTACTCCCTGATATACAGCTGCCTACCCCCTTCGTAAGTGCAGGTCCTAAATGAGCTTTTTTCTCTGTTCCCTCACCACAATCCAGATTCTTTTGGGGAGGTACCAGTACAGTAACCATACCAGGAAGTACTTAATTTATTAAGCTACTGCTTTTCTTAATCTCAGTGGAGATATTTACTGATAAACAGCTACCTACGCAGCATGTTCATGTCGTTCCTAAATGAGCTTTTATCTCTCTCCCCTCACCACAAATCAGATTCTTCTGAGGAGTTCCCAGTACATTATCCTTTCCCCTGTGTAATTACCTTAACAAGCTCCAGCTGTTTTTATTCTCAGAAGGTTTACTCCCTGATATACTGCTGCCTACCCCCTTCGTAAGTGCAGGTCCTAAATGAGCTTTTCTCTCTGTTCCCTCACCAAAATCCAGATTCTTTTGGGGAGTTACCAGTACAGTAACATACCAGGACGTACTTAATTTATTAAGCTACTGCTTTTCTTATTCTCAGTGGAGGTATTTACTGATAAACAGCTACCTACGCAGCATGTTCATGTCGTTCTTAAATGGGCTTTTATGTCTCTCCCCTCACCACAAATGAGATTCTTCTGAGGAGTTCCCAGTACATTATCCTTTCCCCTGTGTAATTACCTTAACAAGCTCCAGCTGTTTTTGTTCTCAGAAGGTTTACTCCCTGATATACAGCTGCGTACCCCTTCGTAATTGCAGGTCCTAAATGAGCTTTTTTTCTCTGTTCCCTCACCACAATCCAGATTCTTTTGGGGAGTTACCAGTACAGTAACCTTACCAGGAAGTACTTAATTTATTAAGCTACTGCTTTTCTTAATCTCAGTGGAGATATTACTGATAAACAGCTACCTACGCAGCATGTTCATGTCGTTCCTAAATGAGCTTTTATCTCCCTGCGCTCACCACAAATCAGATTCTTCTGAGGAGTTCCCAGTACATTATCCTTTCCCCTGTGTAATTACCTTAACAAGCTCCAGCTGTTTTTATTCTCAGAAGGTTTACTCCCTGATATACAGCTACCTACCCCCTTCGTAAGTGCAGGTCCTAAATGAGCTTTTTTCTCTGTTACCTCACCACAATCCAGATTCTTTTGGGGAGTTACCAGTACAGTAACCGTACCAGGAAGTACTTAATTTATTAAGCTACTGCTTTTCTTAATCTCAGTGGAGATATTTACTGATAAACAGCTACCAACGCAGCATGTTCATGTCGTTCCTAAATGAGCTTTTATCTCTCTCCCCTCACCACAAATCAGATTCTTCTGAGGAGTTCCCAGTACATTATCCTTTCCCTGTGTAATTACCTTAACAAGCTCCAGCTGTTTTTATTCTCAGAAGGTTTACTCCCTGATATACAGCTGCCTACCCCCTTCGTAAGTGCAGGTCTTTTGGAGAATTAAAGTCTCCAACCAGTGGAATAATTTAGCCCCCGCAAGGTTATCTGATGCCTCATTAGCACACTAATAGGCCCTTGGGAATACATTCCTAGTAAGGAGTTTCTGGTGTTTGTGGGCCAAAGGAAGCCACCAGTTGTTGTGATAATCTCCTTTTTCCCCTACTTACCAAGACTCCCTGAGGAGACTTGCTAGACCAGCTGCCTTTAGTGTTAGATTCTCTCTGTAAACAGGAAATTCTCCTCACTTGATTCTCACTGTAAACAGGAAAGTCTCCTCACTGTTATTTCAAAGTATTTTGAGAAGTCAACATTGATGTTATCTAGCCTTAAGGAGATAGTAGCTAGGAGATAATTATAGTTCTACCTCGGTTGTATACAGTTCCTTGTTTTGATATCAATAATCTTTGTAGTCACTACCTCCTGTAATTAGAAAGGCATTTGTATCAAGTTCCTGCCCTCACAGTAGGAAATTTCCTCCACTTCTGTATTTGAGACAAATGTCATGCTGTATTGATCTCTTACCCTGTAATTGTAAAATTGGTTTCTAACCCTATATAAACCCTGGCACTTTTGGAATAAAGTATGCATTGGTTCACTCGCCTTGCATCCCCCGTGTCCTGATTTCGACTGCAGGTACCCAGGTTCAACATCTGGCGTCCGGACCCAGGGACCTGACAATTGATCCACAGGAGATTGCGGAACTGCCGAGCTCTCGAGTTAGGTGAGAGATATTTTTAATTCACAGGAGACAAGGGATCTGTGTGTAATTCACAGGAGACAAGGGATCTGTGTGGTGAGCTCCTATTCTTAAAAAATTACGGGGTTATGGGACAAGCTAAACTAACTCCATTTTCTAATTTTATCCACCATGTATTGAAACGGGACGGAGCTATGGTCTCGTGTTCACAAAGAGATGAGTGTGTACAGGTAGTGGAGTATAATCTATGGTTCCCAGAGGGAGATACTTTAGATTTAGAAGTCTGGGAACGAGTAGAGAATAATATGGAAAATGAATATCGGTGTGGAGACAAGGTTCAAGTTACATTTTGGTCTGTTTGGGCATTAATACATACAGCCGTGAGCATGATGTCTCCTGATGCTATCATAACATCAGCTGCTGAGCCAGAGGCTGACGTGGAAAAAGCTATGAAGGCTTATAATTTGTCCGGGGAGGTAAAAACTCAAATTGGGCAGGAGCTAAAAGACATGGCAACACCTGAACTATCTCCTGTCAGTTTTGTTAAAGAAAAATTAACATCAAATAAGCCTTCAGCCTCTACCTGTGCTCCTTCAGAGAATGATGATAATTTAGGCAGCTCAGCAGTGCAGTCAAAGTGCTACAGATGCTCTTTCGATCTGCCAGGGGCAGTCAGGAAGGTGAAAGTAAAGAACAAATAATTGCGGCCGCGGAGCCCACTTTTACTTTAATTAATCTAAGTCCTATGGTTCTGCCTCTCTCTCTTGCTATCAAACTTTTCCTGTCATTGAACCCCCTCCAACCAGAGGTGTGGCACAGCCCCGTCATTATCAAGATATTGACCAGATTCACTCAATTTAGGACAGCTGTAATACAGGGCCGTCTCATGGCTCCCTTCCAGTGAAGGAGGCTTCCCCATCATCTTTTCTTTACAACCAGGCACTAGCAGGGGAGCTGACACTCCCTGTTTTAGTCCATCAGCCTGGAATTGGGGAAGGACTAGTGATTTTTCTTTTACTTCTTAAGAGAATTTTTACTGCAATTGCACTTTTAATTTGCGCCTGCGCTGCATGTTTCATGTGTCTTTGTCCTTGTTTGATTAGTTGTGTTTCGTGTGGAGTGCTAAATTGGGAAAGAAGTCCTCTGGTGGGCGGCCTCGGCAGGTTGATTGCCAGGGGATGGAAATCTCCACTGGGGAGGATCCCCCTGAGAATTTTCAGGGCCCTATGGACTTTCCATCACTCTGGCTGGCAGCTTGTGGACGCTGGACATGCCATCCAAGGCGTAAAAGCCTCTGTTTCTATGTTCTGTTTTGTCTTGACTAGTTTTGTCTTTGAGATTGGTACCAGTTTTAAACATAAACTTTTGTTTCCCTTATTTCTGTTGTCCATTTACATGTCTATGGGCAAAACATTTACTAGGTACTGTGTCTCCTTCTGCAAGAAGGCAGAAAAAGTGCAGGCTGCTAAGAGCTGAGTTCAAACAGCCGGCTAGGCTAATCTTAGCCTGAGAGTAAACACTAAGAGTCAAGTGCTAGGTGGACTCAGTAATACTCCAGGGGACCCCAACCCAGTTATCTTCAGCTAAAAAGTGTTTAGTATGCTAAGATACTTTGCTAAAACTAATAGGCCCTAGCGAATAAGACTAAACAATGCTAAAATCATTCCTTAAAGGTTTTGTTTTAAGTTTTGGTCATTACAAGAGTAAGATTGGAAAATATACCTTTTGCCACTAAAAAATGTACGGCTGATAGTTGTTTGGACTGCTTTTAAGTTCTGTTTACATTAATACCTACATATGTGAATGTATGTATGTGTGTGTGCGCGCACACAAATGTATGTGGGTGTGAATGTGTTCAAGATTAAAAATGTATGATGTAAAAATAGGTTAGTTTAACTTTAAACTTCAAAAGATCATCGAGTTTGGGCTTTACCAAAAGCTTTAAAGGATTATTACTTTATTTTAAAAAGGAACCATAGTTAAAAAATTCTTTAATTCATGGTTAAAAATAAATAAATAAATAAATAAATAAATAAATAAATAAGAACTTAGCATGGGCCCTTGAACCTATCCTCAGTAGTGAGGGGTAAACTGACAAAAGTGCAGTTTAGCCATCCACGTGATGGGACAGCCGTAGGGTGGCGTCCATTCATAGTGGGAGAGGGCAAGCTGGCCCCAAGGCAGTTCATCAAGCTCTAAGGAGTAGGATGGAGATAGGCCCATTCTATAGGACAGGCCAATGGAGGCCTTTCTTTTATTTCTTTTGTTTTCAGGTATAAACATTGGAAACCTCAGGGTAAAACGTATGATTTGACTGATACTTCTAAATCTGCCCCTTAGGATGGATTAAAATTGGAATATCTTAAAGGAGAGTTAAAAGTTTATTTACCTGATATAACTCGATTTCTGTACAGGTTTGCAATTTGAATGTATTAAAAGGCAAATATGCTAACTCTGAAATCTCATGGTTATAATTCTGGGGCACACTGCTAAGTGTACTCTTGTTACAATTGTTTTGGGTATCACTTTAATGAATCAGGTACTAAATTTTTTAAGTGTAAACTGTACTGTAACAGTAAGATTAACTATCTTAAGTCACATATAATCAGGTAAATATTTTAAAGTATATAAACTAATGGGGGATAGAAGTACACAACTTTCATTAACTCTCTGTATATAGGAAAATGGCTCTTTTAAAGCAGACAACCAGGAGGCAATGTGCCCCCTGGGCTTCAGTTTTTCTATGCAAATACAGGCTGAAGTAAAGGTGTGAAAGCCTCTACTTTAAAAGGTTTTAGAATGCCTTTCTAGATAAGAAATTTGGAAGTGAAAAACAAGCAGCATGAAGCAATGGGTGATACCTAGGCTCCAGATTTCTTTTAATACAAACAGGCTTGGTAAAAGACTTGAGATCAAAAATGTATTCTGAGATATGAAATTTAAAATGTTTGTTTTAAGTTGGATATAGGAAAACTATGGCTATCAAGATGATTGTTTTAATTACTACTCCAGTTTGTTTTACAGGTTTTCAATAAAATGATTTATTATTTGCTGCACCTGATAAAAATATTGTATCACAATTGTTACAAATTTTGCCTTTAGACTTTCAACAGTATAATTTAATAATTGCCCCTGATAAAATTCATTTACACAGAAGAACCATTTAAGTCTGGGATATTTAGTTAGAAGAGAAGTAATTACCCCCAATTAATAAAAATTCGTACTGAAGAGTTTAAAACTCTTAATTTTCAAAAGTTACTAGGGACATCAATTGGCTTCGCCCTTCCTTAGGAATTCCCAGAATTCCTAATCTATTTTCCATTCTTCAAGGAGATTCGGATTTATGTAGCCCTCAAAAATTAATTGACACGTCAGGAACTGCTCCTAATAAAATTTGGCAAATGGATGTAACACACATCCCTGAATTTGGCCGCTTACAATATGTGCATGTATCCATTGATACATATTCTTCTTTTATTTGGGCAACTCCTCTACCAGGGGAAAAAGGGACTCATGTCATTCAACATTTACTAGAAACGTTCGCAGTCATGGGGATTCCTTCTCAAATAAAAACTGACAATGCACCAGCTTATTCCAGTAAACAAGTACGAAAATTTTTAGAATTTCATAACATTTTTCATGTTACAGGAATTGAATACAATCCTCAAGGTCAAGGTATAGTAGAAAGAGCTCATTATACATTAAAAACACAAATTAAAAAACTAAAGAGGGGGAGTATGGATAGTACTGAGGGATATGCAACTTCTATGAAAAGTATTTATAAAACAGCCCGAGCCGTTATTGCAGAAGCACTATTTGTCCTTAACTTTTTAAATTTGCCTCAAGGAGATGTTTTAGCAAGAGCTGAGCGACACTTCCTAGCTCCGCCTATGCAAAACAAACCACAGCCAGTTTGGAATAGATTGGGGGTTGGGCTAGATTGGGTCCCGGGGAGTTAACCCAGGGGCGAGGGTATGCTTATGTTCTACAGAAGACAGCCCATCTTTCTAGCACCTGCTCCAGTGGATCCAGCAACAAACACCCCTCTGTGCATCAAGACCGGGGTGAAACATTCTCATCCAAGTGATAAGGCCATTCTAATGGACAGGTGTGCACTGGTAACCTGTAGGGGCTACATCAGAGGTAATGTATTGGGCCTACATTTCTAACCCTCCTTTATGTCCATACTTATGGACAAAAGCCCCTGTCTCTTTTACATCTATTACTAATTTACTCTCTCCCCCTATGGGTCTGGCATTCCAGTCTTTCCTATGGAAGAGGAAAGATCATTTAACTTCTCTTATTCTCAGTTCTCTAAAGCTATCTGTCAAGGCTGCTCCCCATGTTACCCTTTTAGATATCAATATTGGATTCAGCATGGAGGTTCATATAACTCCAGTAGAACTCGGCTGATTAGACTGTCTTCCTGGTCTGTGGGATCTCATACCTATAAATTAGATAATTATCCTATTCCTGCTGGCCTGCCTAAATTTGACAATTTTACTTATCTGAACCTGAACTTTACTGAAAGACATTGGGAAAGTTGTCGAGGAATTTTTCCAACTATTTGGAATACATCCCAGCATACTTGGTATGATTGGGGACCTTTTGGTGTGTGGTTTAAAAACTGCACTGAATATAACTCATCTTGTGAACCTACTTTATCTATGAGCATGTCCATGTCTGCTAAACAGCTTTTAGGGTGGTTTGGAGCAGGCTTTAGTGACCCCCGGCCTGCTCTCGCCCATGGAAACAGGCTATTTCCTCCACAACATCATCTCTAGAAATTAGCAGCTTCTCAGGCTCCTGTATTGCTGGCCAATGGAACTTACTCAGGAACTAAAGGATCCTCGGCCTCCTACAACTTCACAGTTGTAAAGACCTATAATATCTCTGCTTGTGTTCATTTTCCACAAGTACTGATGGTCGGCCCCATAAACATAACTAAGAATGCCATTACCAGCATAAATTGTAAATTGTACACTTGCTTGAATAACAATGTCACCTTTATTTTTAGTCAAGATAGGATCATGATTTTAACCCAGCGCAACTCACTTTGGGTCCCTGTTCGTATGCATCGTCCCTGGGCTGGAGGACCTGTACAAGGATTAGTAATGCAGTTTTTTTAAGCGGCTTCTGAAGAGGAGTCGTCATGCCATTGGACTGATTATTGCAGGACTCGTTGGACTGATTGCCATTGCTACAACTGCAGCAGTATCTGGAGCCGCATTGCGACAATCTGTACAATCTCATGACTTTATGGTGCAGTGGCACCAGGACTCCCACAATCTGTGGCAACACCAGCTGGAAGTAAATGCCCACCTTCAAGATGAGATAGAAGCTGTTAAAGGAGGAGTGTTTTGGCTTGGACAGAAATATCTGGCTTTACAGCAACGATTTTTTTGACTTGCGATTGGAATTCTAGTCATGTCTGTGTAACACCTTATAAATATAATGCCTCTGAATATGAATGGAATGATATACAAATGCTTATAGATGGAGCCCTACTAAATGGTACGTTAAGTGAACAAAGCTTGTACAGGGAGGTTTTTGAAGCTTTTCAAAAGGAATTGCCAGATGCCTCCTCTATTGATGACATAGCCCAAGGACTAGCTCAGACCTTAGAAGGACTAGACCCTAGGGGGTGGTGGCAAAGTATTACCCATAGTGTTGGAAGTGCTTCTATTGCCTTAATACTTATGATATGTGTCTTTTTCTTAGGATATTGTTCTATCATAGCTATAATGAAGCGTTAAACTAGGAATAATTCCTGTGATGTTTTACTCACTGCCCTTAAACTTTCCAGAGAAGCGGCTGTGGAAAATTAATAAAAAAGGGGGAATTGTTGGAGAATTAAAGTCTCCAACCAGTGGGAAAATTTAGCCCCGGCAAGGTTACTCTGATGCCTCATTAGCACACTAATAGGCCCTTGGGAATACATTCCCAGTAAGGAGTTTCTGGTGATTGTGGGCCAAAGGAAGCCACCAGTTGTTGTGAGAATCTCCTTTTTCCCCCTACTTAGCAAGTCTCCCTGAGGAGACTTGCTAGACCAGCTGCATTTAGTGTTAGATTCTCTCTGTAAACAGGAAAGTCTCCTCACTAGATTCTCACTGTAAACAGGAAAGTCTCCTCACTGTTATTTCAAAGTATTTGGAGAAGTCAAGATTGATGTTATCTAGCCTTAAGGAGATAGTAGCTAGGAGATAATTATAGTTCTACCTCGGTTGTATACAGTTCCTTGTTTTGATATCAATAATCTTTGTAGTCACTACCTCCTGTAATTAGAAAGGCATTTGTATCAAGTTCCTGCCCTCACAGTAGGAAATTTCCTCCACTTCTGTATTTGAGACAAATGTCATGCTGTATTGATCTCTTACCCTGTAATTATAAAATTGGTTTCTAACCCTATATAAACCCTGGCCCTCTTGGAATAAAGTATGCATTGGTTCACTCGCCTTGCATCCCCCGTGTCCTGATTTCGACTGCAGTTACACAGGTTCAACACAGGTCCTAAATGAGCTTTTTTCTCTGTTCCCTCACCACAATCCAGATTCTTTTGGGGATTTACCAGTACAGTAACCATACCAGGAAGTACTTAATTTTTTAAGCTACTGCTTTTCTTAATCTCAGTGGAGATATTTACTGATAAACAGCTACCTACGCAGCATGTTCATGTCTTTCATAAATGAGCTTTTATCTCTCTCCCCTCACCACAAATCAGATTCTTCTGAGGAGTTCCCGGTACATTATCTTTTCCCCTGTGTAATTACCATAACAAGCTCCAGCTGTTTTTATTCTCAGAAGGTTTACTCCCTGATATACAGCTGCCTACCCCCTTCGTAAGTGCAGGTCCTAAATGAGCTTTTTTCTCTGTTCCCTCACCACAATCCAGATTCTTTTGGGAGTTACCAGTACAGTAACCATACCAGGAAGTACTTAATTTATTAAGCTACTGCTTTTCTTAATCTCAGTGGAGATATTTACTGATAAACAGCTACCTACGCAGCATGGTCATGTCGTTCCTAAATGAGCTTTTATCTCTCTCCCCTCACCACAAATCAGATTCTTCTGAGGAGTTCCCAGTACATTATCCTTTCACCTGTGTAATTACCTTAACAAGCTCCAGCTGTTTTTATTCTCAGAAGGTTTCTCCCTGATATACAGCTGCCTACCACCTTCGTAAGTGCAGGTCCTAAATGAGCTTTTTTCTCTGTTCCCTCCCCACAATCTAGATTCTTTTGGGGAGTTACCAGTACAGTAACCATACCAGGAAGTACTTAATTTATTAAGCTACTGCTTTTCTTTTTCTCAGTGGAGATATTTACTGATAAACTGCTACCTACGCAGCATGTTCATGTCGTTCCTAAATGAGCTTTTATCTCTCTCCCCTCACCACAAATCAGATTCTTCTGAGTAGTTCCCAGTACATTATCCTTTCCCCTGTGTAATTACCTTAACAAGCTCCAGCTGTTTTTATTCTCAGAAGGTTACTCCCTGATATGCAGCTGCCTAACCCCTTCGTGAGTGCAGGTCCTAAATGAGCTTTTTTCTCTGTTCCCTCACCACAATCCAGATTCTTTTGGGGAGTTACCAGTACAGTAACCATACCAGGAATTACTTAATTTATTAAGCTACTGCTTTTCTTAATATCAGTGGAGATATTTACTGATAAACAGCTACGTATGCACCATGTTCATGTCGTTCCTAAATGAGCTTTTATCTCTCTCCCCTCACCACAAATCAGATTCTTCTGAGGTGTTCCCAGTACATTATCCTTTCCCCTGTGTAATTACCTTAACAAGCTCCAGCTGTTTTTATTCTCAGAAGGTTTACTCGCTGATATACAGCTTCCTACCCCCTTCGTAAGTGCAGGTCCTAAATGAGCTTTTTTCTCTGTTCCCTCACTGTGGCGACTGCTTTCTCTGCTCCGGCTCAAATGCTTATTCCTTTCTCTCTTATTACCCTCGTATAGTCCTCTCCCCCAACCCTCGGCCTGCAGGTCTGTCAGGGTGAGACGTAGGGGCGTCTCCGTCCTGGCGTGCGCGCGACCCGCGTGGCAATGTGACCGTTATACTACCCTGGGAGCTACGGACATAGACCACTGGTCAGCTTCTGAGAGCGAACTAACTTTATTAAGAGAGGAACAAGGGGAGATGATCCGGGGACGGAGGTTGGCCAGGATTCCCATAGGCCATGAGCTGTCAGGTGACCTCCAAGGGGCTGGTCACTTGACCTCCAAGGGGCTACGTCACTCTGTGCGCGCCAAACCAGGGCGGTGCTGGTAGGTGCCAGGCTGGCTGCCAGCTAAGTCGGGGGTCTCTTTGCCCGACCGGTTTCTCCGGATTCCAATGTAGAGAGGATGGAAAGGCCGCATTCCCCAGCTGGGGGAGGTGCCTCAGGCCGCTTCCATCTAGGGGGGAAGATGGACCCGAACACCTCACCACAATCCAGATTCTTTTGGGGAGTTACCAGTACAGTAACCATACAAGGAAGTACTTAATTTTTTAAGCGACTGCTTTTCTTAATCTCAGTGGAGATATGTACTGATAAACAGCTACCTATGCAGCATGTTCATGTCGTTCCTAAATGAGCTTTTATCTCTCTCCCCTCACCACAAATCAGATTCTTCTGAGGAGTTCCCAGTACATTATCCTTTCCCCTGTGTAATTACCTTAACAAGCTCCAGCTGTTTTTATTCTCAGTAGGTTTACTCCCTGATATACAGCTGCCTACCCCCTTCGTAAGTGCAGGTCCTAAATGAGATTTTTCCTCTGTTCCCTCACCACAATCCAGATTCTTTTGGGGAGTTACCAGTACAGTAACCATACCAGGAAGTACTTAATTTATTAAGCTACTGCTTTTCTTAATCTCAGTGGAGATATTTACTGATAAACATCTACCTATGCAGCATGTTCATGTCGTTCCTAAATGAGCTTTTATATCTCTCCCCTCACCACAAATCAGATTCTTCTGAGGAGTTCCCAGTACATTATCCTTTCCCCTGTGTAATTACCTTTATAAGCTCCAGCTGTTTTTATTCTCAGAAGGTTTACTCCCTGATATACAACTGCCTACCCCCTTCGTAAGTGCAGGTCCTAAATGAGCTTTTTTCTCTGTTCCCTCACCACAATCCAGATTCTTTTGGGGAGTTACCAGTACAGTAACCATACCAGGAAGTACTTAATTTATTAAGCTACTGCTTTTCTTAATCTCAGTGGAGATATTTACTGATAAACAGCTACCTACGCAGCATGTTCATGTCGTTCCTAAATGAGCTTTTATCTCTCTCCCCTCACCACAAATCAGATTCTTCTGAGGAGTTCCCAGTACATTATCCTTTCCCCCGTGTAATTACCTTAACAAGCTCCAGCTGTTTTTATTCTCAGTAGGTTTACTCCCTGATATACAGCTGCCTACCCCCTTCGTAAGTGCAGGTCCTAAATGAGCTTTTTTCTCTGTTCCCTCACCACAATCCAGATTCTTTTGGGGAGTTACCAGTACAGTAACCATACCAGGAAGTACTTAATTTATTAAGCTACTGCTTTTCTTAATCTCAGTGGAGATATTTACTGATAAACAGCTACCTACGCAGCATGTTCATGTCGTTCCTAAATGAGCTTTTATCTCTCTCCCCTCACCACAAATCAGATTCTTCTGAGGAGTTCCCAGTACATTATCCTTTCCCCTGTGTAATTACCTTAACAAGCTCCAGCCGTTTTTATTCTCAGAAGGTTTACTCCCTGATATACAGCTGCCTACCCCCTTCGTAAGTGCAGGTCCTAAATGAGCTTTTTTCTCTGTTCCCTCACTGTGGGGACTGCTTTCTCTGCTCCGGCTCAAATGCTTATTCCTTTCTCTCTTATTACCCTCGTATCGTCCTCTCCCCCAACCCTCGGCCTGCAGGTCTGTCAGGGTGAGACGTAGGGGCGTCTCCGTCCTGGCGTGCGCGCGACCCGCGTGGCAATGTGACCGTTATCCTACCCTGGAAGCTACGGACATAGACCACGGGTCAGCTTCTGAGAGCGAACTAACTTTATTGAGAGAGGGACAAGGGGAGATGATCCGGGGAAGGAGGTTGGCCAGGATTCCCATAGGACATGAGCTGTCAGGTGACCTCCAAGGGGCTGGTCACTTGACCTCCAAGGGGCTACGGCACTCTGAGCGCGCCAAACCAGGGCGGGGCTGGTAGGCGCCAGGCTGGCTGCCAGCTAAGTCGGGGGTCTCTTTGCCCGACCGGTTTCTCCGGATTCCAATGTAGAGAGGATGGAAAGGCCGCATTCCCCAGCTGGGGGAGGTGCCTCAGGCCCCTTCCATCTAGGGGGGAAGATGGACCCCAACATCTGCCTCTTTTATATTTTTTTTTCGAACAGCAGGAGGCGCCCTACTCGAGAGCGCGCCATGTCTTAGGTTGCCCCCCCCCAAGGGGAGTCTTACCCGTCTCGGGCTAACGCCCTAGCTCTTCAGGCTGACCTTCCTGCCGGGCTGGCGGGCCCGATGAGAGGCCTTGGGGAGAGTAGGATTGGCATTCGAACGAAAGCCTGATAATTTTTCCGGTGCCGGCGGACCTTACTGAGCAGCAGGTCCTAGGGTTTGAGTGATGTGCCTCTTGGGGTTCTTATATGGCTAAAAGGTCAAAGGCCACTTGGTACCTAGACAGCTCTGGTCCATCGCTAACAACAAGAGACCCAATGTAAACATAAGGTAAATGGGAGCATAAAGCAGACATGAGCATAAGCAATCGTAATACAAGGCAAATGCAAACATGAGCAACTGTAACACATGAGCAATTGTAACACATGAGTGATTACAACAAGGCACAAGGCAATGGAGGGTCTCTTATCGGGGTCAGTCCACGGAAAACAGGAATTCTGGTCCAGTCTGGTGTCGCTCGAGGTAGCACAGGTGGCTCTTCCTTCCCCCGCTGGTGAGGTAGAGGGGCAGGTTCAGGTCCTGGTGATGTGGCAGCCAGGATGCTGGTAACTTAACAACTGAGGTTAGTAAACACTTCACAGTAAACATTGCAGCAAGGTGCCAATACCTTACTTATTATAAACATTTATAATAAAACATTAAAGTGTCCAAGTCCTTTAGCTCCCATTTCCCTCCAATGGGGACCCCTGAGATAAGCAGCAAAGGGGGGAGCGAAAGAGAGGGACAACCGTGCAAAATTTCCCTTTGGTCCTTGTGCAAGGCTGTGGGCCACGCTGCCACAGCAAACGTTACTCCAAAGGGCGTCAGGCAGGGTCCAGGGAAGAAACAGGGCCGACACTGGGTCCAGGTCCATCGCTGGTGCAGGCAGGCTTTCCTGTTTCTCCTTAGAAAATTCCACCTCGGTCTTTGCTTTCCTGAGAGGAAACAAGGGGAGACATCCCTCAAGGGCAGGTGCCCTTGGGTGGTCATTCTGTTGGACAATATTTTACATCTCTAGCTGGTATCCAGATTGGATTCGGTTCCCCAGTAGGGAAGACGCAGGCGAATCCCCTTCCTGCGCTGATAATTGGGTCGGGCCCACGCCACGCCCCTGTCAGAGAATCCTTCCACCGGGCCTCCACTTTTAAGTAGGGTGTTTGGCTTGACCAGTGTCTCTGGAAAGCCGACAGAGGTTGGTCCTTAGAGAAATTTAAAATATTCAATGTAAACAACGCTGTCCTCAGCTGGTCCTGGGGGCTTCCCCCCCTTTTGTTTTAATAATTGATCCTTCAGGGTCCTATTATGCCTCTCAATTATGGCTTGACCCTTTGGGTTATAAGGTATTCCAGTGGTATGTTTAATATTCCACATTTGAAAAAATGCCTGTAAAGGCTTACTGGTGAAACAAGGTCCATTATCTGTTTTAACCTGTAAAGGCAGTCCTAGGATAGCAAAACATTGTAAGAAGTGGCTTTCAGCATGCCGTGCTCTTTCACCGGTATGCAGAGAGGCCCAACATGCACCGGAGCAGGTGTCAATGGACATAAATATATATTTTAGCCTTCCAAAGGGGGCGTAATGGGTCACATCAGTCTGCCAAATTAAGTTGGGTCTTAAACCTCTTGAATTCACACCTGGAGATTGTAAGGGAGGGACTTGCACGAAAGGCATACATGATTTGCAAGTCCTTATAATCTTTTTTAAGTCTTTTATAGGAATTGAAGGAAATCTCTGATGTAACCCTCTCCAATTTAAGTGAGTACGCTCATGAAGCCCTTTGGCCATTTGGAGGTTTTGAGGTTGTACAATGGCCAGAGCTATGATGGTTCCATTAGTGGCCAGCTGGTCAGCCATACGATTACCTTGTGCCAGGTCCCCAGGCAGTCCTTGGTGTCCACGAAGGTGCTGTAAAAAAATAGGCTCACTCCGCTCTTTTAACAGAGACCTGACTTGGATCATCAGAGGAGTGATTGGGTTTCCATCCAACTTGATATGTGAACACACTAGGTTGGGTAGCAAATTAACCACATATAGACTATCAGAGAACAAGTTCATTGGCTGTTTAACATGGGTCAGTGCCAAGGCGACTGCATACAACTCTTTAAATTGTGCAGAGCCAGTGACGGCTTCAAAGTAATGGGTGTTATCTTTCCCACCTGCAGGGGGCGAGGTGGAGCGCACCACTACGGCAGAGCCGGCTCGCCCACCATCTGTAAAGACATTGGCAGCCTTGACAAGAGGCTTGGTAGAGAAAAGCACAGGGGGTGTCCATTGTAGCCTGGAAAATGAGGTCACCCATTTTGAAGTGCCATAGTGGCAATCTATCTTACCCATAAAGCCCTCCAGGGCACTAGACACACGTGAATTATTTCTCCTGACCCATTCAAAATCTGACAACCGGTTGGGAATAGTTAGCACGTCAGGATCTCTTCCATAATGTCTCAGGGAAGTATCCCTGCCCTTAATTACCAAGTCAGCTAGCTGGTCTAACTGGGAATAAACTCTGGGAGCTCCTCCCACTGATGCGTGCACCCACTGAAGGGGCTCGCCTGATTGCGTAATTGCAGCTGAAGAAAGTTCGGATCCGGGGAGGATCCAAAGGCCAAGTGGGCACTTAGGCTTGTAGCGTGCCAGCTGTGCCTTATTTAAGGCCAATTGGATTTTCTGGAAGGCTGTTTGGAGTGATGGAGTTATTGTAATAACATCAGTGGGCGCTTTGCCCTTCAAAGAGTCATGGAGCGCTAACAGCTCCTCTGTAGGCAGTTGAAGCCAGGATCTTAGCCAATTAATTTCACCTAACAGTCTTTGCATCTCCACCAGAGTATAAGTTGCCTGGAAGGATAACTGGGGCTTGAGTGGGCATACAGAGTCTAGTTTAAGCTCTGCCCCCAAGATCTTGAAGGGGTATACTTTCTGAACCTTGTCACTGGCTATACGCAGCCCTCCTCTTTGAAGGAGTGTTTGGGCCTTGCTATAGGCCAAATCTAGCACATGGGCATCTGCTGATCCAATAATAATGTTGTCCAATTAAATGCATATGGTCCGATCTGCTCCTGTATTAATTAAGAATCGGAACTTTTTTCCAAATATCATGATTACTGTCTCTGGCAATAGGGACTGCCCAGCAAGGGGCTTTAGGCTGTTTATTGCCTTGGTTGGTGGGAAATCTGAGAGTCAGGCTGTAAAGTAGATGTTTTGTCCAGGACGCGTTCGGCCTGCCTCTCTCAAAAACCATCCTCCTGCACTCATGAAAATCTGTAGCTTCAAGGCCTCTGAATTTAAAAGTGGCCAGGCCAGTTTTTTTTTTTTTTTGCTGGGGGGCGCGGCCGGCGCCGCAGAAAAGCGGCTCAAGGTTGCCAAAATCTGCATATGTATAGAGTCAAGCTGAGCCTCACATGGGGGAGGGGTAGCAAGCCTGCGGCTGCTCTGTTCATCTCCTGCCAGCCGCGGCTTTGGATTCCTGGGTACCGAACGAGCTTTCGTCCCAGGGCTTCTCGCGGAGTAGGGCATTGGGGGCCCCTCAAGATCAAAATTCCCTCTGGATAACTTTTCCTGAACCCAGGGACTCCCCGCCCGTGTCCCAAGAGAGGCAAGCCTTGAGAGTCTTAATGGCTCGCAGTGGGAGTTTTCCCCATGGTGCTGTTTGTAATTCCCGCTCTAGTCGGTCCCAAGTTTCCCACGAGTGTGGGGTGGCTCCAGTTAGCCACGGGACCCTGTGGGTCAATTCCTCCCAAATTTGTATAACGCAGGGCTCTGAGATATTAATCCCCGCGTTTTGGAGGGTGAACTTTAGGATCTTAAGGGGCCAATTGTTTCACCGACTCTGGACTTGTCCCATCCTCTTACCTGGGGTGGGAGGATCGCGCGTCTCAGGATTTCCAACCTGTTTCCGTCAGGGCCGGTCGGGAGCCGGGCTTCCTAGCGTGGATTCGTGCAACCCACGTGGGCGCCACTGTGTGGGGACTGCTTTCTCTGCTCTGGCTCAAATGCTTATACCTTTCTCTCTTATTACCCTCGTATCGTCCTCTCCCCCAACCCTCGGCCTGCAGGTCTGTCAGGGTGAGACGTAGGGGCGTCTCCGTCCTGGCGTGCGCGCGACCCGCGTGGCAATGTGACCGTTATCCTACCCTGGGAGCTACGGATATAGACCACGGGTCAGCTTCTGAGAGCGAACTAACTTTATTGAGAGAGGGACAAGGGGAGATGATCCGTGGAAGGAGGTTGGCCAGGATTCCCATAGGACATGAGCTGTCAGGTGACCTCCAAGGGGCTGGTCACTTGACCTCCAAGGGGCTACGTCACTCTGAGCGCGCCAAACCAGGGCGGGGCTGGTAGGCACCAGGCTGGGTGCCAGCTAAGTCAGGGGTCTCTTTGCCCGACCGGTTTCTCCGGATTCCAATGTAGAGAGGATGGAAAGGCCGCATTCCCCAGCTGGGGGAGGTGCCTCAGGCCCCGTCCATCTAGGGGGGAAGATGGACCCCAACACCTCACCACAATCCAGATTCTTTTGGGGAGTTACCAGTACAGTAACCATACCAGGAAGTACTTAATTTATTAAGCTACTGCTTTTCTTAATCTCAGTGGAGATATTCACTGATAAACAGCTACCTACGCAGCATGTTCATGTCGTTCCTAAATGAGGTTTTATCTCTCTCCCCTCACCACAAATCAGATTCTTCTGAGGAGTTCCCAGTACATTATCCTTTCCCCTGTGTAATTACCTTAACAAGCTCCAGCTATTTTTATTCTCAGAAGGGATACTCCCTGATATAAAGCTGGCTACCCCCTTCGTAAGTGCAGGTCCTAAATGAGCTTTTTCTCTGTTCCCTCATCACAATCCAGATTCTTTTGGGGAGTTACCAGTACAGTAACTATACCAGAAAGTACTTAATTCATTAAGCTACTGCTTTTCTTAATATCAGTGGAGATATTTACTGACAAACAGCTACCTACGCAGCATGTTCATGTCGTTCCTAAATGAGCTTTTATCTCTCTCCCCTCACCAAAAATCAGATTCTTCTGAGGAGTTCCCAGTACATTGTCCTTTCCCTTGTGTAATTATCTTAACAAACTCCAGCTGTTTTTATTCTCAGAAGTTTTGCTCCCTGATATACAGCTGCCTAACCGCTTCGTAAGTGCAGGTAGTAAATGAGCTTTTTTCTCTATTTCTTCACCACAATCCAGATTCTTTTGGGTAGTTACCAGTACAGTAACCATACAAGGAAGTACTTAATTTATTAAGCTACTGCTTTTCTTAATCTCAGTGGAGATATTTTCTGATAAACAGCTACCTATGCAGCATTTTCATGTCGTTCCTAAATGAGCTTTTATCTCTCTCTACTCACCACAAATCAGATTCTTCTGAGGAGTTCCCAGTACATTATCCTTTCCCCTGTGTAATTACCATAAAAAGCTCCAGCTGTTTTTATTCTCAGAAGGGATTCCCCCTGATATACAGCTGCCTACCCCCTTCGTAAGTGCAGGTCCTAAATGAGCTTTTATCTGTTCCGTCACCACAAATCAGATTCTTCTGAGGAATTCCCAGTACATTATCCTTTCCCCTGTGTAATTACCTTAACAAGCTCCAGTTGTTTTTATTCTCAAAAGGGATACTCCCTGATATACAGCTGCCTACCCCCTTTGTAAGTGCAGGTCCTAAATGAGATTTTTTTCTCTGTTCCCTCACCACAATCCAGATTCTTTTGGGGAGTTACCAGTACAGGAACCACACCAGGAAGTACTTAATTTATTAAGCTACTGCTTTTCGTAATCTCAGTGGAGATATTTACTGATAAAGAGCTACCTACGCAGCATGTTCATGTCGTTCCTAAATGAGCTGTTATCTCTCTCCCCTCACCGCAAATCAGATTCTTCTGAGGAGTTCCCAGTACATTATCCTTTCCCTTGTGTAATTTTCTTAACAAGCTCCAGCTGTTTTTATTCTCAGAAGGTTTGCTCCCTGATATACAGCTGCCTACCCCCTTCGTAAGTGCAGGTCCTCAATGAGCTTTTTTCTCTGTTCCCTCACCGCAATCCAGATTCTTTTGGGGAGTTACCAGTACAGTAACCATACCAGGAAGTACTTAATTTACTAAGCTACTGCTTTTCTTAATCTCAGTGAATATATTTACTGATAAACAGCTACCTATGCAGCATTTTCATGTCGTTCCTAAATGAGCTTTTATGTCTCTCCCCTCACCACAAATCAGATTCTTCTGAGGAGTTCCCAGTACATTATCCTTTCCCCTGTGTAATTACCTTAACAAGCTCCAGCTATTTTTATTCTCAGAAGTTTTACTCCCTGATATACAGCTGCCTACCCCCTTCGTAAGTGCAGGTCCAAAATGAGCATTTTTCTCTGTTCCCTCACCACAATCCAGATTCTTTTAGGGAGTTACCAGTACAGGAACCACACCAGGAAGTACTTAATTTATTAAGCTACTGCTTTTCTTAATCTCAGTGGAGATATTTACTGATGAACAGCAACCTACGCAGCAAGTTCATGTCGTTCCTAAATTAGCTTTTATCTCTCTCCCCTCACCACAAATCATATTCTTCTGAGGAGTTCCCAGTACATATTCCTTTCCACTTTGTAATTACCTTAACAAGCTCCAGGTGTTTTTATTCTCAGAAGGGATACTCCCTGATATGCAGCTGCCTACCCCATTCGTAAGTGCAGGTCATAAATGAGCGTTTTTCTCTGTTCCCTCACCACAATCCAGATTCTTTTGGGGAGTTAAGAGTACAGTAACCATACCAGGAAGTACGTAATTTATTAAGCTACTGCTTTTCTTAATCTCAGTGGAGATATTTACTGATAAACAGCTACCTATGCAGCATGTTCATGTCGTTCTTAAATGAGCTTTTATCTCTCTGTCCTCACCACAAATCAGATTCTTTTGAGGAGTTACCAGTACATTATCCTTTCCCCTGTGTAATTACCTTAACAAGCTCCACCTTTTTTTATTCTCAGAAGGTTTACTCCCTCATATACAGCTGCCTATCCCCTTCGTAATTGCAGGTCCTAAATGAGATTTATTCTCTGTTCAATCACGACAATCCAGATTCTTTTGGGGAGTTACCAGTACAGTAACCATACCAGGAAGTACTTAATTTTTTAAGCTACTGCTTTTCTTAATGTCAGTGGAGATATTAACTGATAAACAGCTACCTACGCAGCATGTTCATGTCGTTCCTAAATGAGCTTTTATCTCTCTCCCCTCACCACAAATCAGATTCTTCTGAGGAGTTCCCATTACATTATCATTTCGCCTGTGTAATTACCTTACCTAGCTCCAGGTGTTTTGATTCTCAGAAGGGATACTCCCTGATATACCGCTGCCTACCCCCTTCGTAAGTGCAGGTCCTAAATGAGATTTTTTTCTCTGTTCCCTCACCACCATCCAGATTCTTTTGGGGAGTTACCAGTACAGTAACCATACCAGGAAGTACTTAATTTATTAAGCTACTGCTTTTCTTAATCTCAGTGGAGATATTTACTGATATACAGCTACCTACGCAGCATGTTCATGTCGTTCCTAAATGAGCTTTTATCTCTCTCCCCTCACCACAAATCAGATTCTTCTGAGGAGTTCCCAGTACAGTATCCTTTCCCCTGTGTAATTACCTTAACAAGCTCCAGCTGTTTTTATACTCAGAAGGTTTGCTCCCTGATATACAGCTTCCTACCCCCTTCGTAAGTGCAGGTCCTAAATGAGCTTTTTTATCTGTTCCCTCACCACAATCCAGATTCTTTTGGGGAGTTACCAGTACAGTAACCATACCAGGAAGTACTTAATTTATTAAGCTACTGCTTTTCTTAATCTCAGTGGAGATATTTACTGATAAACAGCTACCTACGCAGAATGTTCATGTCGCTCTTAATGAGCTTTTATCTCTCTCCCCTCACCACAAATCAGATTCTTCTGAGGAGTTCCCAGTACATTATCTTTTCCCCTGTGTAATTACCTTAACAACCTCCAGCTGTTTTTATTCTCAGAAGTTTTACTCCTTGATATACAGCTGCCTACCCCCTTCGTAAGTGCAGGTCCTAAATGAGCTTTTTTCTCTGTTCCCTCACCACAATCCAGATTCTTTTGGGGAGTTACCAGTACAGTAACCATACCAGGAAGTACTTAATTTATTAAGCTACTGCTTTTCTTAATCTCAGTGGAGATATTTACTGATAAACAGCTACCTACGCAGCATGTTCATGTCGTTCCTAAATGAGCTTTTTTTCTCTGTCCCCTCACCACAATCCAGATTCTTTTGGGGAGTTTCCAGTACAGTAACCATACCAGGAAGTACTTAATTTATTAAGCTACTGCTTTTCTTTTCTTAATCTCAGTGGAGATATTTACTGAGAAACAGCTACTTACGCAGCATGTTCTTGTCGTTCCTAAATGCGCTTTTTTCTCTGTTCCATCACCACAATCCAGATTCTTTTGGGGAGTTACCAGTACAGTATCCATACCAGGAATTACTTAATTTATTAAGCTACTGCTGTTCTTAATCTCAGTGGAGATATTTACTGATAAAGAGCTACCTACGCAGCATGTTCATGTCGTTCCTAAATGAGCTTTTATCTCTCTCCCCTCAGCACAAATCAGATTCTTCTGAGGAGTTCCCAGTACATTATCCTTTCCCCTGTGTAATTACCTTAACAAGCTCCAGCTGTTTTTATTCTCAGAAGGTTTACTCCCTCATATACAGCTGCCTACCCCCTTCATAAGAGCAGGTCCTAAATGAGCATTTTTCTCTGTTCCCTCATCAGAATCCAGATTCTTCTGGGGAGTTACCAGTACAGTAACCATACCAGGAAGTACTTAATTTATTAAGCTACTGCTTTTCTTAATCTCAGTGGAGATATTTACTGATAAACAGCTATGTACGAAGCATGTTCATGTCGTTCCTTAATGAGCTTTTATCACTCTCCCCTCAGCACAAATCAGATTCTTCTGAGGAGTTCCCAGTACATTATCCTTTCCCCTGTGTAATTACCTTAACAAGCTCCAGCTGTTTTTATTCTCAGAAGGTTTACTCCCTGATATACAGCTGCCTACCCCCTTCGTAAGTGCAGGTCCTAAATGAGCTTTTTTCTCTGTTCCCTCACCACAATCCAGATTCTTTTGGGGAGTTACCAGTAGAGTAACCATACCAGGAAGTACTTAATTTATTAAGCTACTGCTTTTCTTAATCTCATTGGAGATATTTACTGATAAACGGCTACGTACGCAGCATGTTCATGTCGTTCCTAAATGACCTGTTATCTCTCTCCCCTCACCACAAATCAGATTCTTCTGAGGAGTTCCCAGTACATTATCCTTTCCCCTGTGTAATTACCTTAACAAGCTCCAGCTGTTTTTATTCTCAGAAGCGATACTCCCTGATATACAGCTGCCTACCCCCTTCGTAAGTGCAGGTCCTAAATGAGCTTTTTTCTCTGTTCCCTCACCACAATCCAGATTCTTTTGGGGAGTTACCAGTACAGTAACCATACCAGGAATTACTTAATTTATTAAGTTACTGCTGTTCTTAATCTCAGTGGAGATATTTACTGATATACTGCTACCTACGCAGCATGTTCTTGTCGTTCATAAATGAGCTTTTATCTCTCTTCCCTCACCACAAATCAGATTCTTCTGAGGAGTTCCCAGTACATTATCCTTTCCCCTGTTTAATTACCTTAACAAGCTCCAGCTGTTTTTATTCTCAGAAGGTTTACTCCCTGATATACAGCTGCCTACCCCCTTCGTAAGTGCAGGTCCTAAATGAGCTTTTTTCTCTGTTCCCTCACCACAATCCAGATTCTTTTGGGGAGTTACCAGTACAGTAACCATACCAGCAAGTACTTAATTTATTAAGCTACTGCTTTTCTTAATCTCAGTGGAGATATTTACTGATAAACAGCTACCTACGCAGCATGTTCATGTCGTTCCTAAATGACCTTTTATCTCTCTCCCGTCACCAAAAATCAGATTCTTCTGAGAAGTTCCCAGTACATTATCCTTTCCCCTGTGTAATTACCTTAACAAGCTCCAGTTGTTTTTATTCTCAGAAGGGATGATCCCTGATATATAGCTGTCTACCCCCTTCGTAAGTGCAGGTCCTAAATGACCTTTTTTCTCTGTTCCCTCACCACAATCGATTCTTTTGGGGAGTTACCAGTACAGTAACCATATCAGGAAGTATTTAATTTATTAAGCTACTGCTTTTCTTAATCTCAGTGGAGATATTTCCTGACAAACAGCTACCTACGCAGCATGTTCATGTCGTTCCTAAATGAGCTTTTTTCTCTGTTCCCTCACCACAATCCAGATTCTTTTGGGTAGTTACCAGTACAGTATCCATACCAGGAAGTACTTAATTTATTAAGCTACTGCATTTCTTAATCTCAGTGGAGATATTTACTGATAAACAGCTACGTACGCAGCATGTTCATGTCGTTCCTAAATGGGCTTTTATCTCTCTCCCCTCACCACAAATCAGATTCTTCTGAGGAGTTCCCAGTACATTATCCTTTCCCCTGTGTAATTACCTTAATAAGCTCCAGCTGTTTCTATTCTCAGAAGGTTTACTCCCTGATATACAGCTGCCTACCCCCTTCGTAAGTGCAGGACTTAAATGAGCTTTTTTCTCTGTTTCCTCACCACAATCCAGATTGTTTTGGGGAGTTACCAGTACAGTAACCATACCAGGAAGTACTTAATTTATTAAGCTACTGCTTTTCTTAATCTCAGTGGAGATATTTACTGATAAACAGCTACCTACGCAGCATGTTCATGTCGTTCCTAAATGATCTTTTTTCTCTGTTCCCTCACCACAATCCAGATTCTTTTGGGGAGTTTCCAGTACAGTAACCATACCAGGAAGTACTTAATTTATTAAGCTACTGCTTTACTTTTCTTAATCTCAGTGGAGATATTTACTGAGAAACAGCTACCTACGCAGCATGTTCATGTCGTTCTAAATGAGCTTTTTTCTCTGTTCCCTCACCACAATCCAGATTCTTTTGGGGAGTTACCAATACAGTAAACATACCAGGAAGTACTTAATTTATTAAGCTACTGCTTTTCTTAATCTCAGTGGAGATATTTACTGATAAACAGCTACCTACGCAGCATGTTCATGTCGTTCCTAAATGAGCTTTTATTTCTCTCCCCTCACCACAAATCAGATTCTTCTGAGGAGTTCCCAGTACATTATCCTTTCCCCTGTGTAATTACCTTAACCAGCTCCAGCTGTTTTTATTCTCAGAAGGTTTACTCCCTGATATACAGCTGCCTACCCCCTTCGTAAGTGCAGGTCCTAAATGCGCTTTATTCTCTGTTCCCTCAGCACTATCCAGATTCTTTTGGGGAGTTACCAGTACAGTAACCATACCGGGAAGGACTTAATTAATTAAGCTACTGCTTTTCTTAATCTCAGTGGAGATATTTACTGATAAACAGCTACCTAAGCAGCATGTTCATGTCGTTCCTAAATGAGCTTTTATCTCTCTCCCCTCACCACAAATCAGATTCTTCTGAGGAGTTCCCAGTACATTATCCTTTCCCCTGTGTAATTACCTTAATAAGCTCCAGCTGTTTCTATTCTCAGAAGGTTTACTCCCTGATATACTGCTGCCTACCCCCTTCGTAAGTGCAGGTCTTAAATCAGCTTTTTACTCTGTTTCCTCACCACAATCCATATTATTTTGGGGAGTTACCAGTACAGTAAGCATACCAGGAAGTACTTAATTTATTAAGCTACTGCTTTTCTTAATCTCAGTGGAGATATTTACTGATAAACAGCTACCTACGCAGCATGTTCATGTCGTTCCTAAATGAGCTTTTTTCTCTGTTCCCTCACCACAATCCAGATTCTTTTGGGGAGTTTCCAGTACAGTAACCATACCAGGAAGTACTTAATTTATTAAGCTACTCCTTTTCTTTTCTTAATCTCAGTGGAGATATTTACTGAGAAACAGCTACCTACGCAGCATGTTCATGTCGTTCCTAAATGAGCTTTTTTCTCTGTTCCCTCACCACAATCCAGATTCTTTTCGGGAGTTACCAGTACAGTATCCATACCAGGAAGTACTTAATTTATTAAGCTACTGCTTTTCTTAATCTCAGTGGAGATATTTACTGATAAACAGCTACCTACGCAGCATGTTCATTTCGTTCCTACATGAGCTTTTATCTCTCTCCCCTCAGCACAAATCAGATTCTTCTGTGGAGTTCCCAGTACATTATCCTTTCCCCTGTGTAATTACCTTAACAAGCTCCAGCTGATTTTATTCACAGAAGGTTTACTCCCTGATATACAGCTGCCTACCCCCTTCGTAAGTGCAGGTCCTAAATGAGCTTTTTTCTCTGTTCCCTCACCACAATCCAGATTCTTTTGGGGAGTTACCAGTACAGGAACCATACCAGGAATTACTTAATTTATTAAGTTACTGCTGTTCTTAATCTCAGTGGAGATATTTACTGATAAACTGCTACCTACGCAGCATGTTCATGTCGTTCCTAAATGAGCTTTTATCTCTCTTCCCTCACCACAAATCAGATTCTTCTGAGGAGTTCCCAGTACATTATCCTTTCCCCTGTTTAATTACCTTAACAAGCTCCAGCTGTTTTTATTCTCAGAAGGTTTACTCCCTGATATACAGCTGCCTACCCCCTTCGTAAGTGCAGGTCCTAAATGAGCTTTTTTCTCTGTTCCCTCACCACAATCCAGATTCTTTTGGGGAGTTTCCAGTAGAGTAAACATACCAGGAAGTACTTAATTTATTAAGCTACTGCTTTTCTTAATCTCAGTGGAGATATTTACTGATAAACAGCTACCTACGCAGCATGTTCATGTCGTTCCTAAATGAGCTTTTATTTCTCTCCCCTCACCACAAATCAGATTCTTCGGAGGAGTTCCCAGTACATTATCCTTTCCCCTATGGAATTACCTTAACAAGCTCCAGCTGTTTTTATTCTCAGAAGGTTTACTCCCTGATATACAGCTGCCTACCCCCTTCGTAAGTGCAGGTCCTAAATGCGCTTTTTTCTCTGTTCCCTCACCACAATCCAGATTCTTTTGGGGAGTTACCAGAACAGTAACCATACCAGGAAGTACTTAATTTATTAAGCTACTGCTTTTCTTAATATCAGTGGAGATATTTACTGATAAACAGCTACCTACGCTGCATGTTCATGTCGTTCCTAAATGAACTTTTATCTCTCTCCCCTCACCACAAAGCAGATTTTTCTGAGGAGTTCCGAGTACATTATCCTTTCCCCTGTGTAATTACCTTAACAAGCTCAAGCTGTTTTTATTCTCAGAAGGTTTACTCCCTGATATACAGCTGCCTACCCCCTTCGTAAGTGCAGGTCCTAAATGAGCTTTTTTCTCTGTTCCCTCACCACAATCCAGATTCTTTTGGGGAGTTACCAGTACAGTAACCATACCAGGAAGTACTTAATTTATTAAGCTACTGCTTTTCTTAATCTCAGTGGAGATATTTACTGATAAACAGCTACGTACGCAGCATGTTCATGTCGTTCCTAAATGAGCTTTTATCTCTCTCCCCTCACCACAAATCAGATTCTTCTGAGGAGTTCCCAGTACATTATCCTTTCCCCTGTGTAATTACCTTAACAAGCTCCAGCTGTTTTTATTCTCAGAAGGTTTACTCCGTGATATAGAGCTGCCTACCCCATTCATAAGTGCAAGTCCTAAATGAGCTTTTTTCTCTGTTCCCTCACCACAATCCAGATTCTTTTGGGGAGTTACCAGTACAGTAACCATACCAGGAAGTACTTAACTCATTAAGCGACTGCTTTTCTTAATCTCAGTGGAGATATTTACTGATAAACAGCTACGTACGCAGCATGTTCATGTCGTTCCTAAATGAGCTTTTATCTCTCTCCCCTCACAACATATCAGATTCTTCTGAGGAGTTCCCAGTACATTATCCTTTACCCTGTGTAATTACCTTAACAAGCTCCAGCTGATTTTATTCTCAGAAGGTTTACTCCCTGATATACAGCTGCCTACCCCCTTCGTAAGTGCAGGTCCTAAATGAGCTTTTTTCTCTGTTCCCTCACCACAATCCAGATTCTTTTGGGGAGTTACCAGTACAGTAACCATACCAGGAAGTACTTAATTCATTAAGCTACTGCTGTTCTTAATCTCAGTGGAGATATTTACTGATAAACAGCTACCTACGCAGCATGTTCATGTCGTTCCTAAATGAGCTTCTTTCACTCTCCCCTCACCACAAATCAGATTCTTCTGAGGAGTTCCCAGTACATTATCCTTTCCCCTGTGTAATTACCTTAACAAGCTCCAGCTGTTTTTATTCTCAGAAGGTTTACTCCCTGATATACTGCGGCCTACCCCCTTCGTAAAAGCAGGTCCTACATGAGCTTTTTTCTCTGTTCCCTCACCACAATCCAGATTCTTTTGGGGAGTTACCAACACAGTAACCATACCAGGAAGTACTTAATTTATTAAGCTACTGCTTTTCTTAATCTCAGTGGAGATATTTACTGATAAACAGCTACGTACGCAGCATGTTCATGTCGTTCCTAAATGAGCATTTATCTCTCTCCCCTCACCACAAATCAGATTCTTCTGAGGAGTTCCCAGTACATTATCCTTTCCCCTGTGTAATTACCTTAACAAGCTCTAGCTGTTTTTATTCTCAGAAGGTTTACTCCCTGATGTACAGCTACCTACCCCCTTCGTAAGTGCAGTACCTAAATGAGCTTTTTTTCTCTGTTCCCTCAAAACAATCCAGATTCTTTTGGGGAGTTACCAGTACAGTAACCATACCAGGAAGTACTTAATTCATTAAGCTACTGCTTTTCTTAATCTCAGTGGAGATATTTACTGATAAACAGCTACCTACGCAGCATGTTCATGTCGTTCCTAAATGAGCTTCTTTCACTCTCCCCTCACCACAAATCAGATTCTTCTGAGGAGTTCCCAGTACATTATCCTTTCCCCTGTGTAATTACCTTAACAAGCTCCAGCTGTTTTTATTCTCAGAAGGTTTAATCCCTGATATACTGCGGCCTACCCCCTTCGTAAAAGCAGGTCCTACATGAGCTTTTTTCTCTGTTCCCTCACCACAATCCAGATTCTTTTGGGGAGTTACCAACACAGTAACCATACCAGGAAGTACTTAATTTATTAAGCTACTGCTTTTCTTAATCTCAGTGGAGATATTTACTGATAAACAGCTACGTACGCAGCATGTTCATGTCGTTCCTAAATGAGCTTTTATCTGTCTCCCCTCACCACAAATCAGATTCTTCTTAGGAGTTCCCAGTACATTATCCTTTCACCTGTGTAATTACCTTAACAAGCTCCAGCTGTTTTTATTCTCAGAAGGTTTATTCCCTGATTTACAGCTGCCTACACCCTTCGTAAGTGCAGGTATTAAATGAGCTTTTTTCTCTGTTCCCTCACCACAATCCAGATTCTTTTGGGGAGTTACCAGTACTGTAAGCATACCAGGAAGTACTTAATTTATTAATCTACTGCTTTTCTTAATCTCAGAGGAGATATTTACTGATAAACAGCTACCTACGCAGCATGTTCATGTCTTTCCTAAATGAGCTTTTATCTCTCTCCCCTCACCACAAATCAGATTCTTCTGAGGAGTTCCCAGTACATTATCCTTTCCCCTGTGTAATTACCTTAATAAGCTCCAGCTGTTTCTATTCTCAGAAGGTTTACTCCCTGATATACAGCTGCCTCCCCCTTCGTAAGTGCAGGTCCTAAATGAGCTTTTTTCTCTGTTTCCTCACCACAATCCAGATTATTTTGGGGAGTTACCAGTACAGTAACCATACCAGGAATTACTTAATTTATTAAGCTACTGCTTTTCTTAATCTCAGTGGAGATATTTACTGATAAACAGCTACCTACGCAGCATGTTCATGTCGTTCCTAAATGAGCTTTTTTCTCTGTTCCCTCACCACAATCCAGATTCTTTTGGGAAGTTTCCAGTACAGTAACCATACCAGGAAGTACTTAATTTATTAAGCTACTGCTTTTCTTTTCTTAATCTCATTGGAGATATTTACTGAGAAACAGCTACCTACGCAGCATGTTCATGTCGTTCCTAAATGAGCTTTTTTCTCTGTTCCCTCACCACAATCCAGATTCTTTTGGGGAGTTTACTAGTACAGTATCCATACCAGGAAGTACTTAATTTATTAAGCTACTGCTTTTTTTAATCTCAGTGGAGATAGTTACTGATAAACAGCTATGTACGCAGCATGTTCATATCGTTCCTAAATGAGCTTTTATTTCTCTCCCCTCACCACAAATCAGATTCTTCGGAGGAGTTCCCAGTACATTATCCTTTCCCCTATGTAATTACCTTAACAAGCTCCAGCTGTTTTTATTCTCAGAAGGTTTACTCCCTGATATACAGCTGCCTACCCCCTTCGTAAGTGCAAGTCCTAAATGAGCTTTTTTCTCTGTTCCCTCACCACAATCCAGATTCTTTTGGTGAGGTACCAGTACAGTAACCATACCAGGAAGTACTTAATTTATTAAGCTACTGCTTTTCTTAATCTCAGTGGAGATATTTACTGATAAACAGCTACCTACGCAGCATATTCATGTCGTTCCTAAATGAGCTTTTATCTCTCTCCCCTCACCACAAATCAGATTCTTCTGAGGAGTTCCCTGTACAGTATCCTTTCCCCTGTGTAATTACCTTAACAAGCTCCAGCTGTTTTTATTCTCAGAAGGTTTACTCCCTCATATACAGCTGCCTACCCCCTTCGTAAGTGCAGGTCTTAAATGAGCTTTTTTCTCTGTTCCCTCACCACAATCCAGATCCTTTTGGGGAGTTACCAGTACAGTAAGCATACCAGGAGGTACTTAATTTATTAAGCTACTGCTTTTCTTAATCTCAGTGGAGATATTTACTGATAAACAGCTACCTACGCAGCATGTTCATGTCGTTCCTAAATGAGCTTTTATCTCTCTCCCCTCACCACAAAGCAGATTCTTCTCAGGAGTTCCCAGTACATTATCCTTCCCAATGTGTAATTACCTTAACAAGCTCAAGCTGTTTTTATTCTCAGAAGGTTTACTCCCTGATATACAGCTGCCTACCCCCTTCGTAAGTGCAGGTCCTAAATGAGCTTTTTTCTCTGTTCCCTCACCACAATCCAGATTCTTTTGGGGAGGTACCAGTACAGTAACCATACCAGGAAGTACTTAATTTATTAAGCTACTGCTTTTCTTAATCTCATTGGAGATATTTACTGATAAACAGCTACCTACGCAGCATGTTCATGTCGTTCCTAAATGAGCTTTTATCTCTCTCCCCTCACCACAAATCAGATTCTTCTGAGGAGTTCGCAGTACATTATCCTTTCCCCTGTGTAACTACCTTAACAAGCTCCAGCTGTTTCTATTCTCAGAAGGTATACTCCCTGATATACAGCTGCCTACCCCCTTCGTAAGTGCAGGTCCTAAATGAGCTTTTTTCTCTGTTCCCTCACCACAATCGATTCTTTGGGGAGTTACGAGTACAGTAACCATACCAGGAATTACTTAATTTATTAAGCTAATGCTTTTCTTAATCTCAGTGGAGATATTTACTGATAAACAGCTACCTAGGCAGCATGTTCATGTCGTTCCTAAATGAGCATTTATCTCTCTCCCCTCACCACAAATCAGATTCTTCTGAGGAGTTCCCAGTACATTATCCTTTCCCCTATGTAATTACCTTAACAAGCTCCAGCTGTTTTTATTCTCAGAAGGTTTACTCCCTGATATACAGCTGCCTACCCACTTCGTAAGTGCAGGTCTTAATGCGCTTTTTTCTCTGTTCCCTCACCACAATCCAGATTCTTTTGGGGAGTTACCAGTACAGTAACCATACCAGGATGTACTTAATTTATTAAGCTACTGCTTTTCTTAATCTCAGTGGAGATATTTACTGATAAACAGCTACCTACGCAGCATGTTCATGTCGTTCCTAAATGAGCTTTTATCTCTCTCCCCTCACCACAAAGCAGATTTTTCTGACGAGTTCCCAGTACATTATCCTTTCCCCTGTGTAATTACCTTAACAAGCTCAAGCTGTTTTTATTCTCAGAAGGTTTACTCCCTGATATACAGCTGCCTACCCCCTTCGTAAGTGCAGGTCCTAAATGAGCGTTTTTCTCTGTTCCCTCACCACAATCCAGATTCTTTTGGGGAGTTACCAGTACAGTAAGCATACCAGGAGGTAATTAATTTATTAAGCTACTGCTTTTCTTAATCTCAGTGTAGATATTTACTGATAAACAGCTACATACGCAGCATGTTCATTTCGTTCCTAAATGAGCTTTTATCTCTCTCCCCTCACCACAAATCAGATTCTTCTGAGGAGTTCCCAGTACATTATCCTTTCCCCTGTGTAATTACCTTAACAAGCTCCAGCTGTTTCTATTCTCAGAAGGGATACTCCCTGATATACAGCTGCCTACCCCCTTCGTAAGTGCAGGTCCTAAATGAGCTTTTTTCTCTGTTCCCTCACCACAATCGATTCTTTGGGGAGTTACGAGTACAGTAACCATACCAGGAATTACTTAATTTATTAAGCTACTGCTTTTCTTAATCTCAGTGGAGATATTTACTGATAAACAGCTACCTAGGCAGCATGTTCATGTCGTTCCTAAATGAGCATTTATCTCTCTCCCCTCACCACAAATCAGATTCTTCTGAGGAGTTCCCAGTACATTATCCTTTCCCCTGTGTAATTACCTTAACAAGCTCTAGCTGTTTTTATTCTCAGAAGGTTTACTCCCTGATATACAGCTGCCTACCTCCTTCGTAAGTGCAGGTCCTAAATGAGCTTTTTTCTCTGTTCCCTCACCACAATCCAGATTCTTTTGGGGAGTTACCAGTACAGTATCCATACCAGGAAGTACTTAATTTATTAAGCTACTGCTTTTCTTAATCTCAGTGGAGATATTTACTGATAAACAGCCACGTACGCAGCATGTTCATGTCGTTCCTAAATGAGAATTTTTCTGTCTCCACTCACCACAAATAAGATTATTCTGAGGAGTTCCCAGTACATTATCCTTTCACCTGTGTAATTACCTTAACAAGCTCCAGCTGTTTTTATTCTCAGAAGGTTTATTCCCTGATTTACAGCTGCCTACCCCCTTCGTAAGTGCAGGTATTAAATGAGCTTTTTTCTCTGTTCCCTCACCACAATCCAGATTCTTTTGGGGAGTTACCAGTACTGTAAGCATACCAGGAAGTACTTAATTTATTAAGCTACTGCTTTTCTTAATCTCAGTGGAGATATTTACTGATAAACAGCTACCTACGCAGCATGTTCATGTCTTTCCTAAATGAGCTTTTATCTCTCTCCCCTCACCACAAATCAGATTCTTCTGAGGAGTTCCCAGTACATTATCCTTTCCCCTGTGTAATTACCATAACAAGCTCCAGCTGTTTTTATTCTCAGAAGGTTTACTCCGTGATATAGAGCTGCCTACCCCATTCATAAGTGCAAGTCCTAAATGAGCTTTTTTCTCTGTTCCCTCACCACAATCCAGATTCTTTTGGGGAGTTACCAGTACAGTAACCATACCAGGAAGTACTTAATTCATTAAGCTACTGCTTTTCTTAATCTCAGTGGAGATATTTACTGATAAACAGCCACGTACGCAGCATGTTCATGTCGTTCCAAAATGAGCTTTTATCTCTCTCCCCTCACAACATATCAGATTCTTCTGAGGAGTTCCCAGTACATTATCCTTTACCCTGTGTAATTACCTTAACAACCTCCAGTTGATTTTATTCTCAGAAGGTTTACTCCCTGATATACAGCTGCCTACCCCCTTCGTAAGTGCAGGTCCTAAATGAGATTTTTTCTCTGTTCCCTCACCACAATCCAGATTCTTTTGGGGAGTTACCAGTACAGTAACCATACCAGGAAGTACTTAATTTATTAAGCTACTGCTTGTCTTAATCTCAGTGGAGATATTTACTGATAAACAGCTACCTACGCAGCATGTTCATGTCGTTCCTAAATGAGCTTCTTTCACTCTCCCCTCACCACAAATCAGATTCTTCTGAGGAGTTCCCAGTACATTATCCTTTCCCCTGTGTAATTACCTTAACAAGCTCCAGCTGTTTTTATTCTCAGAAGGTTTAATCCCTGATATACTGCGGCCTACCCCCTTCGTAAAAGCAGGTCCTACATGAGCTTTTTTCTCTGTTCCCTCACCACAATCCAGATTCTTTTGGGGAGTTACCAACACAGTAACCATACCAGGAAGTACTTAATTTATTAAGCTACTGCTTTTCTTAATCTCAGTGGAGATATTTACTGATAAACAGCTACGTACGCAGCATGTTCATGTCGTTCCTAAATGAGCTTTTATCTGTCTCCCCTCACCACAAATCAGATTCTTCTTAGGAGTTCCCAGTACATTATCCTTTCACCTGTGTAATTACCTTAACAAGCTCCAGCTGTTTTTATTCTCAGAAGGTTTATTCCCTGATTTACAGCTGCCTACCCCCTTCGTAAGTGCAGGTATTAAATGAGCTTTTTTCTCTGTTCCCTCACCACAATCCAGATTCTTTTGGGGAGTTACCAGTACTGTAAGCATACCAGGAAGTACTTAATTTATTAATCTACTGCTTTTCTTAATCTCAGAGGAGATATTTACTGATAAACAGCTACCTACGCAGCATGTTCATGTCTTTCCTAAATGAGCTTTTATCTCTCTCCCCTCACCACAAATCAGATTCTTCTGAGGAGTTCCCAGTACATTATCCTTTCCCCTGTGTAATTACCTTAATAAGCTCCAGCTGTTTCTATTCTCAGAAGGTTTACTCCCTGATATACAGCTGCCTCCCCCTTCGTAAGTGCAGGTCCTAAATGAGCTTTTTTCTCTGTTTCCTCACCACAATCCAGATTATTTTGGGGAGTTACCAGTACAGTAACCATACCAGGAAGTACTTAATTTATTAAGCTACTGCTTTTCTTTTCTTAATCTCATTGGAGATATTTACTGAGAAACAGCTACCTACGCAGCATGTTCATATCGTTCCTAAATGAGCTTTTATTTCTCTCCCCTCACCACAAATCAGATTCTTCGGAGGAGTTCCCAGTACATTATCCTTTCCCCTATGTATTTACCTTAACAAGCTCCAGCTGTTTTTATTCTCAGAAGGTATACTCCCTGATATACAGCTGCCTACCCCCTTCGTAAGTGCAGGTCCTAAATGAGCTTTTTTCTCTGTTCCCTCACCACAATCCAGATTCTTTTGGGGAGTTACCAGTACAGTAACCATACCAGGAAGTACTTAATTTATTAAGCTACTGCTTTTCTTAATCTCAGTGTAGATATTTACTGATAAACAGCTACGTACGCAGCATGTTCGTTTCGTTCCTAAATGACCTTTTATCTCTCTCCCCTCACCACAAATCAGATTCTTCTGAGGAGTTCCCAGTACATTATCCTTTCCCCTGTGTAATTACCTTAACAAGCTCCAGCTGTTTTTATTCTCAGAAGGTTTACTCCCTGATATACAGCGGCCTACCCCCTTCGTAAGTGCAGGTCCTAAATGAGCTTTTTTCTCTGTTCCCTCACCACAATCCAGATTCTTTTGGGGAGTTACCAGTACAGTAACCATACCAGTAAGTACTTAATTTATTAAGCTACTGCTTTTCTTAATCTCAGTGGAGATATTTACTGATAAACAGCCACGTACGCAGCATGTTCATGTCGTTCCTAAATGAGAATTTTTCTGTCTCCCCTCACCACAAATCAGATTCTTCTGAGGAGTTCCCAGTACATTATCCTTTCCCCTGTGTAATTACCTTAACAAGCTCCAGCTGTTTTTATTCTCATCAAGTTTACTCCCTGATATACAGCTGCCTACCCCCTTCGTAAGTGCAGGTCCTAAATGAGCTTTTTTCTCTGTTCCCTCACCACAATCCAGATTCTTTTGGGGAGTTACCAGTACAGTAACCATACCAGGAAGTACTTAATTCATTAAGCTACTGCTTTTCTTAATCTCAGTGGAGATATTTACTGATAAACAGCCACGTACGCAGCATGTTCATGGCGTTCGTAAATGAGGTTTTATCTCTCTCCCCTCACCACAAATCAGATTCTTCTGAGGAGTTCCCAGTACAGTATCCTTTCCCCTGTGTAATTACCTTAACAAGCTCCAGCTGTTTTTATTCTCAGAAGGTTTATTCCCTGATTTACAGCTGCCTACCCCCTTCGTAAGTGCAGGTTTTAAATGAGCTATATTCACTGTTCCCTCACCACAATCCAGATTCTTTTGGGGAGTTACCAGTACTGTAAGCATACCAGGATGTACTTAAATTATTAAGCTACTGCTTTTCTTAATCTCAGTGGAGATATTTACTGATAAACAGCTACCTACGCAGCATGTACATGTCTTTCCTAAATGAGCTTTTATCTCTCTCCCCTCACCACAAATCAGATTCTTCTGAGGAGTTCCCAGTACATTATCCTTTCCCCTGTTTAATTACTTTAACAAGCTCCAGCTGTTTTTATTCTCAGAAGGTTTACTCCGTGATATACAGCTGCCTACCCCCTTCGTAAGTGCAAGTCCTAAATGAGCTTTTTTCTCTGTTCCCTCACCACAATCCAGATTCTTTTGGGGAGGTACCAGTACAGTAAACATACCAGGAAGTACTTAATTTATTAAGCTACTGCTTTTCTTAATCTCAGTGGAGATATTTACTGATAAACAGCTACCTACGCAGCATGTTCATGTCGTTCCTAAATGATCTTTTTTCTCTGTTCCCTCACCACAATCCAGATTCTTTTGGGGAGTTTCCAGTACAGTTACCATACCAGTAAGTACTTAATTTATTAAGCTACTGCTTTTCTTTTCTTAATCTCAGTGGAGATATTTTCTGAGAAACAGCTACCTACGCAGCATGTTCATGTCGTTCCTAAATGAGCTTTTTTCTCTGTTCCCTCACCACAATCCAGATTCTTTTGGAGAGTTACCAGTACAGTATCCCTACCAGGAAGTACTTAATTTATTAAGCTACTGCTTTTCTTAATCTCAGTGGAGATATTTACTGATAAACAGCTACATAGGCAGCATGTTCATGTCGTTCCTAAATGAGCTTTTATCTCTCTCCCCTCACCACAAATCAGATTCTTCTGAGGAGTTCCCAGTACATTATCCTTTCCCCTGTGTAATTACCTTAACAAGCTCCAGCTGTTTTTATTCTCAGAAGGTTTACTCCCTGATATACAACTGCCTACCCCCTTCGTAAGTGCAGGTCCTAAATGAGCTTTTTTCTCTGTTCCCTCACCACAATCCAGAT
Organism: Perognathus longimembris pacificus; assembly: GCF_023159225.1. Taxonomy (NCBI): domain Eukaryota; kingdom Metazoa; phylum Chordata; class Mammalia; order Rodentia; family Heteromyidae; genus Perognathus; species Perognathus longimembris. Next base: position 4,579 of record NW_025961215.1, on the reverse strand, counting down.
TCTTTTGGGGAGTTACCAGTACAGTAACCATACCAGGAATTACTTAATTTATTAAGTTACTGCTGTTCTTAATCTCAGTGGAGATATTTACTGATAAACAGCTACCTACCCAGCATGTTCATGTCGTTCCTAAATGAGCTTTTATCTCTCTTCCCTCACCACAAATCAGATTCTTCTGAGGGGTTCCCAGTACATTATCCTTTCCCATGTTTAATTACCTTAACAAGCTCCAGCTGTTTTTATTCTCAGAAGGTTTACTCCCTGATAAACAGCTGCCTACCCCCGTCGTAAGTGCAGGTCCTAAATGAGCTTTTTTCTCTGTTCCCTCACCACAATCCAGATTCTTTTGGGGAGTTACCAGTACAGTAAACATACCAGGAAGTACTTAATTTATTAAGCTACTGCTTTTCTTAATCTCAGTGGAGATATTTACTGATAAACAGCTACCTATGCAGCATGTTCATGTCGTTCCTAAATGAGCTTTTATTCTCTCTCCCCTCACCACAAATCAGATTCTTCTGAGGAGTTCCCAGTACATTATCCTTTCCCCTGTGTAATTACCTTAACCAGCTCCAGCTGTTTTTATTCTCAGAAGGTTTACTCCCTGATATATCGCTGCCTACCCCCTTCGTAAGTGCAGGTCCTAAATGAGATTTTTCTCTGTTCCCTCACCACAATCCAGATTCTTTTGGGGAGTTACCAGTACAGTAACCATACCAGGAAGTACTTAATTTATTAAGCTACTGCTTTTCTTAATCTCAGTGGAGATATTTACTGATAAACAGCTATGTACGCAGCATGATCATGTCGTTCCTAAATGAGCTTTTATCTCTCTCCCCTCACCGCAAATCAGATTCTGCTGAGGAATTCCCAGTACACTATCCTTTCCCCTGTGTAATTACCTTAATAAGCTCCAGCTGTTTCTATCCTCAGAAGGTTTACTCCCTGATATACAGCTGCCTACCCCCTTCGTAAGTGCAGGTCCTAAATGAGCTCTTTTCTCTGTTTCCTCACCGCAATCCAGATATTTGGGGAGTTACCAGTACAGTAACCATACCAGGAAGTACTTAATTTATTAAGCTACTGCTTTTCTTAATCTCAGTGGAGATATTTACTGATAAACAGCTACCTACGCAGCATGTTCATGTCGTTCCTAAATGAGCTTTTTTCTCTGTTCCCTCACCACAATCCAGATTCTTTTGGGGAGTTTCCAGTACAGTAACCATACCAGGAAGTACTTAATTTATTAAGCTACTGCTTTTCTTTTCTTAATCTCAGTGGAGATATTTACTGAGAAACAGCTACCTACGAAGCATGTTCATGTCGTTCCTAAATGAGCTTTTTACTCTGTTCCCTCACCACAATCCAGATTCTTTTCGGGAGATACCAGTACAGTATCCATACCAGGAAGTACGTAATTTATTAAGCTACTGCTTTTCTTAATCTCAGTGGAGATATTTACTGATAAACAGCTACATAGGCAGCATGTTCATGTCGTTCCTAAAGGAGCTTTTATCTCTCTCCCCTCAGCACAAATCAGATTCTTCTGAGGAGTTCCCAGTACATTATCCTTTCCCCTGTGTAATTACCTTAACAAGCTCCAGCTGATTTTATTCTCAGAAGGTTTACTCCATGATATACAGCTGCCTACCCCCTTCGTAAGTGCAGGTCCTAAATGAGCTTTTTTCTCTGTTCCCTCACCACAATCCAGATTCTTTTGGGGAGTTACCAGTACAGTAACCATACCAGGAATTACTTAATTTATTAAGTTACTGCTGTTCTTAATCTCAGTGGAGATATTTACTGATAAACAGCTACCTACGCAGCATGTTCATGTCGTTCCTAAATGAGCTTTAATCTCTCTTCCCTCACCACAAATAAGATTCTTCTGAGGAGTTCCCAGTACATTATCCTTTCCCCTGTTTAATTACCTTAACAAGCTCCAGCTGTTCTTATTCTCAGAAGGTTTACTCCCTGATATACAGCTGCCTACCCCCTTCGTAAGTGCAGGTCCTAAATGAGCTTTTTTCTCTGTTCCCTCACCACAATCCAGATTCTTTTGGGGAGTTACCAGTACAGTAACCATACCAGGAAGTACTTAATTTATTAAGCTACTGCTTTTCTTAATCTCAGTGGAGATATTTACTGATAAACAGCTACGTACGCAGCATGTTCATGTCGTTCCTAAATGAGCTTTTATCTCTCTCCCCTCACCACAATTCAGATTCTTCTGAGGAGTTCCCAGTACATTATCCATTCCCCTGTGGAATTACCTTAACAAGATCCAGCTGTTTTTATTCTACGAAGGTTTACTCCCTGATATACAGCTGCCTACCCCCTTCGTAAGTGCAGGTCCTAAATGAGCTTTTTTCTCTGTTCCCTCACCACAATCCAGATTCTTTTGGGGAGTTACCAGTACAGTAACCATACCAGGAAGTACTTAATTTATTAAGCTACTGCTTTTCTTAATCTCAGTGGAGATATTTACTGATAAACAGCTACCTACGCAGCATGTTCATGTCATTCCTAAATGAGCTTTTATCTCTCTCCCCTCACCACAGATCAGATTCTTCTGAGGAGTTTCCAGTACATTATCCTTTCCCCTGTGTAATTACCTTAACAAGCTCCAGCTGTTTTTATTCTCAGAAGGTTTACTCCCTGATATACAGCTGCCTACCCGCTTCGTATGTGCAGGTCCTAAAGGAGCTTTTTTCTCTGTTCCCTCACCACAATCCAGATGCTTTTGGGGAGTTACCAGTACAGTAACCATACCAGGAAGTACTTAATTTATTAAGCTACTGCTTTTCTTAATCACAGTGGAGATATTTACTGATAAACAGCTACCTATGCAGCATGTTCATGTCGTTCCTAAATGAGCTTTTTTCTCTGTTCCCTCACCACAATCCAGATTCTTTTGGATAGTTACCAGTACAATATCCATACCAGGAAGTACTTAATTTATTAAGCTACTGCTTTTCTTAATCTCAGTGGAGATATTTACTGATAAACAGCTACCTACGCAGCATGTTCATGTCGTTCCTAAATGAGCTTTTATCTCTCTCCCCTCACCACAAATCAGATTCTTCTGAGGAGTTTCCAGTACATTATCCTTTCCCCTGTGTAATTACCTTAACCAGCTCCAGCTGTTTTTATTCTCAGAAGGTTTACTCCCTGATATATCGCTGCCTACCCCCTTCGTAAGTGCAGATCCTAAATGAGATTTTTCTCTGTTCCCTCACCACAATCCAGATACTTTTGGGGAGTTACCAGTACAGTAACCATACCAGGAAGTACTTAATTTATTAAGCTACTGCTTTTCTTAATCTCAGTGGAGATATTTACTGATAAACAGCTACGTACGCAGCATGTTCATGTCGTTCGTAAATGAGCTTTTATCTGTCTCCCCTCACCACAAATCATATTCTTCTGAGGAGTTCCCAGTACATTATCCTTTCCCCTGTGTAATTACCTTAACAAGCTCCAGCTGTTTTATTCTCAGAAGGTTTATTCCCGGATTTACAGCTGCCTACCCCCTTCGTAAGTGCAGGTTTTAAATGAGCTTTATTCACTGTTCCCTCACCACAATCCAGATTCTTTTGGGGAGTTACCAGTACTGTAAGCATACCAGGAAGTACTTAATTTATTAAGCTACTGCTTTTCTTAATCTCAGTGGAGATATTTACTGATAAACAGCTACCTACGCAGCATGTTCATGTCTTTCCTAAATGAGCTTTTATCTCTCTCCCCCTCACCACAAATCAGATTCTTCTGAGGAGTTCCCAGTACATTATCCTTTCCCCTGTTTAATTATTTTAACAAGCTCCAGCTGTTTTATTCTCAGAAGGTTTACTCCGTGATATACAGCTGCCTACCCCCTTCGTAAGTGCAAGTTCTAAATGAGCTTTTTTCTCTGTTCCCTCACCACAATCCAGATTCTTTTGGGGAGGTACCAGTACAGTAAACATACCAGGAAGTACTTAATTTATTAAGCTACTGCTTTTCTTAATCTCAGTGGAGATATTTACTGATAAACAGCTACCTACGCAGCATGTTCATGTCGTTCCTAAATGATCTTTTTTCTCTGTTCCCTCACCACAATCCAGATTCTTTTGGGGAGTTTCCAGTACAGTTACCATACCAGTAAGTACTTAATTTATTAAGCTACTGCTTTTCTTTTCTTAATCTCAGTGGCGATATTACTGATAAACAGCTACATAGGCAGCATGTTCATGTCGTTCCTAAATGAGCTTTTATCTCTCTCCCCTCACCACAAATCAGATTCTTCTGAGGAGTTCCCAGTACATTATCCTTTCCCCTGTGTAATTACCTTAACAAGCTCCAGCTGTTTTTATTCTCAGAAGGTTTACTCCCTGATATACAGCTGCCTACCCCCTTCGTAAGTGCAGGTCCTAAATGAGCTTTTTTCTCTGTTCCCTCACCACAATCCAGATTCTTTTGGGGAGTTACCAGTACAGTAACCATACCAGGAATTACTTAATTTATTAAGTTACTGCTGTTCTTAATCTCAGTGGAGATATTTACTGATAAACAGCTACCTACCCAGCATGTTCATGTCGTT